>NC_056747.1:653537591-653627591 GCF_019279795.1 Protopterus annectens | reverse complement strand
GCAAATAGACAATCACAGGTGGATCTAAGGATGCCTTGTATGCCAGGCATAGATTACCTCTCAATAACCTGCCAGAGACAGAGTGTAGGAAAAGAGCTTTAAGGCAACCTATAATGGACAATGTGTTTGCACCCTGGATTCTCCTGGTAAGGAACATTTGTGGGCATTTCAGCTGTTGCATATACAAGGTCAGGTACATGCTGAAGGGGACTTTGTTCTCAATGATGGGTCTGACAAGGGCCAGATAAAGTTGCACTATGACTTGCTTGGACCTGGATGCCCTGCATTACTTATAAGTTGGGTGACTCATGTGTTCCTAGATCCCTGACTACTGGGCCAACTCTTAAAGTGATCTTATTGATAGAATCATTAGCCTGGGTGTCCATTTTCCCAAAACACGCTATAATGCATTTCTTAGCATTGAGTTTTAATCTGTGACTTTGGCACCAGTCATTTGTCTGTGTCAGACTCTCTTGTAAGACATTTGAGTCATGGGGGAATCTATGATAGCTCTCAAATTGCAGTCATATGGGAACTTGGTTCATAGGTGATTACTAGGCTAATGACACAAGAATGTTTACAAGCCTAGCCAATAATACTCAGGATATGACAATATTATATCTTAATTCCCAGATATGGGATGGGGTAGTATTGGCGTAGTGAGTCTTTGGGTGTTGAGGCCCTGAGTCATTTTATAGACAATGACATGGGCAGTATCCCAGGAGTGAATCTACAGTTCCCCATCCATTTTCCATCTTTTTGAAGAGAGTGAGGGACATGCTTTGTTTTATGAAATGGGAAGTTCATTCCATAGATAAGGTAGGCTTTGGGATATGAATCTGTCTCTCCAGCAAGTTCTGTTAGAGGCACAAATAAGGTTCAGGTCTATGGAATGTGTAACCCTTGAATAATTTATTTTTGTGAATATGTAACATTTTCATCAGGGCTGGATCAGAGAATGCCTTGTAGGTCAGGCATAAGTCCCCTCTCAATAAATAATATAAGATGGAGTAAAGGGATAGGGCCTTTAGTTGGTCTGCATAAGACATGTGTCTTACACTTTGTAGTCAGCCAAAGGACGTTAACATTAGTCTTTACCTCTGAGAAGTTACATGTTTGGGATTAGTACATGTATTCATATAAAGATATATAAATATACCTACATACACACACACAAAGTTCATGTTACAGAGCTGAACACCATTGTGCCAAGTATCTATCATGTACATCCTAGAAAATAAAACCCATTGTCTTTAAAGCACTATGAAAATGAATACAATACTGCAAAACCTAAAATATTAATAACTAACCAACTTATTTATTTTAATTTGTTGACTGGGAGTAGACTGCCTTTTCAACAGATGCTAGGGGAGAAAATCTCCATGTAAATTAACAGAGGTAAATTAAACAATAGTGTCAACTTTGGTAGTGCAGTATTAGACAATTATAAACAGTAGCATGTCAAAATGGTTCAGATTATATAAAAGTATATTAAATAAAACAAATTCTTAGTGGCACAATCACACTCATACAGTTAAAATGTCGTGCTGAAATGGGATATATTCTATACAAGCATTTGTACTGGAACAGCTGTAAGCATGGATAAACATGAGTAAACATATATCAGATACCTGTATTAAAGTGGGAGGTAGAGAAATGATTTAGGTTGCATTAGTGTAATGTATCCTTTAGGGGTTAGAATAGTGATTTATAGGCATAACAATGTTAATTACGGATATTATGTCAAGAAGTAGAGTATAACAGCACTTAACAAGAAACTATGTACATTTTATTTACAATCGAGGCTTCACTGTTTATTACTAAGGCCAAAAGATTTGGGAGTTGAAAGATGTGGCAACGTGGTGGTAAAGAAGAGGATTGTTTTTGTCATAATTTGTCTGGTGATGAACAAGATCATAGCCAAGACTCTTTAAGATAAATATATCCAGCACTGTTTTCCAGGGTGCACAACAGCGGGGAAATAAATAACAAGTTTATTTTCACAAACAAGACAGAATCTAAGTTTTGGGACAGAAACACTTCACATCTAACAGCTTCTGAAACCCAAAAAAAAGACACATACACACACACGCCGCAATATACAGGAACCAGGAAAAGCCGAAAGACACAACAACAAATATATATATATATATATATATATATATATATATGGATCTACCTGACTAGATCGACACGGCAGAACATCGACACCGATTCAGAAGAGCGACAAGTCAGAAGACCGATGGAGGAGAACACCGACGCTGAGAACATGGAGATGGGGAAAGGATGTGTAAGTATGCAGTAGTGATGGACGTTAGGGTGTGAGTAAGGTAAGTGTGCGATGTTGACGGTCTGTAGGGACAGGGGTGGGATAAGTGAGTTAGGGTTAGGGCGTGGGTTAGGTAAGGGTGCAGTAGTGATATTTTTTGGGTTGGGGCAGGTTAAGTGAGTTAGGGTTAGGGCGCGGGTAAGGTGAGTGTGCGATAGTGACGGACCTTAGAGTTAGGGTTTCGGTTAGGGTTGTAGATAGTTGTGTATGTAAGGGTTAGTGTTGGTTTGTAAGGATTTTGGTGTGCTTGTGTTGTGTGTGTGGGGTTTGGACAGGGGATTTGTTTGGTTTGTTGTTCTGATGTGTCGGGTGTATGAGGTGTCGTGTTTGTGAACTGTCGATTATGTGGTGTCGGTGAAGTTGTTGTCGGTGTAATGCAGTGTCGATCTAGTCAGGTAGATCTATATATATATATATATATATATATATATATATATATATATATATATAGATAGATAGATATATATATATATGTGTGTGTGTGTGTGTGTGTATGTGTGTGTGTGTGTGTGTTTGTGTGTAAGTAAACAAAAATACATTAAAGTGTTCTTAAATGATAAAATAAATATTTGAAGCCATAATATCATATGTAATTAATATAACAGCATTATCCAACAAATAATACTGAGAGTCAAAAGATTTAAAAAACAGTAAATGTAAAATGAATAGACAACTGACAGCAACATATTAACCAGATTAGTTAGTTAACTAAGACAACATGAAAATAATACAAAGTTAGAACACCTGTACAGATTTTTCTAGCTAGGTATTATGCTTTGCTTAGATTTTTATCTTCAGTATGAAAAGGCCATCATAATCATGAACAGAATGTGCAGTCTTTTAAGTGAATCTTGAGCTGTGTGACAGCTACACTGCCTGGAGAGAAGCACAGTTCATAAAGGTCAATCATGCTACTGATCTGGGCATATAGACCTGTCACTGTGATTGTGAATCATTATCCCGTGGGGTATGCTAGTGACCTTTGGATGTTTAGGCAGAGTTCCTGAATTGTGACACATTTCTTTATCTGATTTTTTACATCTGCATAACAGGCCTTCCTTGTTACCCTTTCACTACACACTTTAATGCTTCTTGATGGTTTGGGTATACTTTCTTTCATTACTCATTGATCTCAATTGTTGGATAGGGAGTCTAAAAAAATCAGTTCTGTAGGTCTTTAGATATGAATGAAATCCATGACTATAATATTTCTGAATATTTTTAATAAAAGCTGGTGTTAAAGCAGATGTCTGTTATAAAAAATACACTGCAATGTCAATCGTTTCACCAAAGATATAATTACATAAACAAATGAACAAATACATAAATGAATATGGATACACATGCTTACACAGATGCCAAAGCTCATATATGCATGGCTCAGGCTACAACTGTGAGGGTGGTAACAGCACAACTGAGAAAAGGAAGAAGACAAAAAGTGTGGAAATATCTATAGTAGTAGTACAACATACATTTAGAATCTAATATCAACCAGTTAAACCATTCCCCACCATTTTAGATATAACAAATGTTGGACTATATACTGAAGTATGACATTCATTCTGACAAACAAATGGATTTTGTGTTAACATAGCATCATAACTGCTACTTACTCTTAACTAAACCAAATATTAACAATTTCCTTTGGGTCAGAGTCTGCAATATTAGAATGGACAAACTCGAAACACTGTTCAATATTAGTTCTTAGCTTCTTGATATAGTTAAAGAAAGATTTGTAGTTATTTATGATTTTGGTGGCTATCCAAATTTTATATTAACAGAAATATTCATATGAGCAATATTTAAAATTTGCCCCTAACTTTGGGGCTTTGTCCATGCATTATTTTTGGATTTGTCCAAATTTCTTGTGCTAAGAGATTGAGAAGTATGATGAGACAGTTACCTTTCTTTCTTTAAGAAAGCTGATGAAGAATAATTCCTTTGTTGATGCTACTATCCAACACACGTAAATCCATGGTTTCTCAGAGGAAGTAATTCAATGGTTCTCTAATTAACTCTCCAATGGGGCATTTAGAACTGTAACAAGCACATACCTCTCAACCTCTTAACTCATGGAATCTGGACAAAACCAAAAATAATGTCAGGGTGGAGGGACAAAGGCCCCATAATAGGGACACATTTTAATTATTGCTTTTGTAAACTTAGAAAGTTGCTACAGCAGTAGGTTTTGCATTAGCATCCATTTTCTGAAGGATACAACATCTGAAACTCAGATGACTGTTATTTGGTGACTTCAATCATCAATGGTTTCTCTGCTCTGAAAATCACACATTTTATGAGGAACAGACCCAAAATATGAGGCAAAAATATAGACACTCTGTGAAAATCCAGCCATCTGAGAGCTATGAACAAACAATGTACATATATAAGCTTCAGTACATTCTCCATGGGGACACAAAGTTGTGTAATCAGCTTACTATTCTCAGTGTTCATACCCGATATTTCTTGGGAAAGGAGCAGCCATAAATCTAAAGAATTTTCTAAGTAGACAGGATAGTAACAACTAAGAGGCCCACACACTTGTTGATACTGTAAACAAAAGCTTCCAAAATGACATTCTCTCTCTTTCTCTGGAAATGGCTTACTGAAAGCATCAGTGCACAAAGCTCAACCATAACACTTCAGGGGATACCTCAAAGACTAGCTTCTGCATAAGCATTAAAGAACAAGCAGGAATACCTGCACCACAATACAACAAAAGTATCTAAGATTCATACTAGCTCAAAATCTTAACATCTTTTCGCATACTGAATACCAAGCAGAAAAAAAACAGTTTTGTCTCTACTTAATGTTTCTTATATAAGTGTAGCTCTAGTTGCAATGGTGAGCAATTTTTTGACTCTTTAAAGCATCCTTAGTTTTTGGTGAATCTTTTATGCAATTCTGTACATGCAGGTAAATTTAAGATTATCATCCACTACCATCCTCAATAATTGACTGTGAGAAGAAACTTCAATGGTTGTATTAAAAGAGATCAAACTTTAAATTGTGTTTTTGCACAGGTTTTGTTTTATTTTCTAAACATGTTGTTTAAATGAATGTATGAAATGTCAGGTTGTATGTATACACTGGATACAGTTGCTGACAGAATCTGATATTGTACCTGTGGTGGTGAATTTACTAGTGTGTGTGACAAAAAGATCCAGTCTAATAAGGAATTTAATGCCTTGTTATAATGTGTGAGGTTATTAATTACTTGTGTGATACCATTTATGTTCATGCTAGATGTAGGGGAGCTAAAGGTTATGTCCAACCAATTGACATTGTCATCACCTAATAGTATTTTTTCTTCTGGAATTGTTATGGATATCCAATGTAGGATAACTTCCAGTGCAGCTGTATTGTCACCATGAGGTATATAGAGGACAGAAATACACATTTGTTTATTATGTTTGTTTACTTCAGGAATTTTGAATTATGGTATTGGTTTATTGTAGGTGGAGCTTGGAAGTTGTTGGGAAATATTAAAGCAGTGCTACCACCTTTCCTCTTTATATGGTCCTTACAGATGATATTATAGCTGGGGGGTATAATTTAAGAGTAATTTATGCTGGGTTTAAACCAAGTTTCAGTTATAATAAGAATATCAGACTTGTGCTGTGTAATCTAGGCATGTAGTTCATAAGCTTTATTCTTCATGATTTTAATATTTATGGTGGGAAAAGACAGATTATGGGGGCTGGGGTTTGATCATTGTAGGGTTAGAGTAGTCAGTGTGTGGACTAGAACTGTTTTGAGGTTGGTTGCGATAGGTTGTGCCAGGATTAGGGTAGATGTCACCTCTTGGGAAAATTTTAGTATATTGAAGGTATTATTGAGTATCATTTTCGAGAGTATTTTTTCAATTAATTTTATTTTGATTTGAACTGAAATGGAGTTAGTCAGTTTATATTTGGTGTAAATTTGAGGGGTGTCATTAAAAAGGTTTCTTTCGATGTGTAGCGAGTTTAGGGAGGAAGCATGGATAGGTGGTTGGGACAGAGTTGGAGATATGTTGAGAGCTGTTATAGGGCCAGTAGGAGGAAAAGAATGGAGGATAAGCTGAGGAGCCATGATTAATTAAAGAGACCTGTATTTTACTGATGGTAGGCTGAGAGGCTCCAGCACTTGGTGACTTAGGCAGCTGCCTAGGGCTCATTGGTGGGGGGGAACACTGGCCAGGGGACTGCCAAACATTTAATAAAAAAAAAAGAAAAGTACATGTCCGTTTTTTAAAAGCATTCTTCTTTAAGGACTCATTCTACATCTGTGTGTACATCAAACCATGCATATTTTTGTTGTTGCTGCTTTTATTTTGTGCATTGAATTTAAAGTTGGTTGGGTTCTGGACTCCTGCCTTTCAGATGAGACAGGTGTTCCATTGACTGTGTGTGTGTGTTTGTGTGTGTGTGAGAAATGCCCTAGTTAGAGAAGGTAGTTTAGTTAATTAGCTTGCTGAGACTCAAATCCTGTACCTTGCTTACAGGAAACAAAAGCCTAAATCCTCTTCATTAATGGCCTGACTACCTAAAAGATTCAGTGCATTTTTAAAGGAATTGGGAATTCCAGTGCATTTTCAAGGAACTGTGAATTTCAAGGGAAGAAAAGTTTACTGTTGCTCTTGCTAAGTCTGTTTTCAATATGCAACTGTTTTCTTTAGCAAATGGCCATCAGTATTTGTGCTATACAATTTGAAATCAGTATTATTAGAACAAAAGAAAGTATACTTGCATTTGGTATAGTAGGTTGTGGGCTCTACTTCCATACCATGTAGATGGATTGCTGATACTGTGGTGGGGGCGCTGCACTACTGAGTGTGCCCTCCTTCAATGAGATGCCTAGTAGCTATGAAGATCTTTTTAGTTTGCCAGCCATTCCCTATTGCAATATTAACAGTTTACCAATTTTTTTAATGTAACATAGACAATTTATTCTTTGAGGGCAGCAGGCACTGAATATTTATATAAAATACTGAAATGTAAAGTTGTTTGCCAGCAGCAATCATTTCATTAGTTACAGGTCTCTCTAATGTGGAATTATTCAGATGACCTTTACTTAAGTAGAAATTGTGCAAATTAACTGATATTTGTGTATTGTAATGAAGTTTAAGTGGGCTTTTATGGAGGAAATGTTCTCAAAGGGGTAGTTTCATCATTATTGGTTCATATGTTTTGTTTCATTGCTTACTGGAAAAAAAATTCAAATTTACAAATCTAAAGCACATTCTGACAAGTGGTACTGTATTATAGAAGGAATATCTTCTTCTTCTTCTTTCAGCTTTTCCCGGTTAGGGGTCGCCACAGCGGATCATCGTCCACTCATGATTGGCAGTGGAGTTTTATGGTGTTGAGTTGCCAGTCCGGCGCCCAACCTTCCACAGAAGGCATACACATGCATGCACTCACGCCTAGGGTCAATTTAGTGTGTCCAATCCACCTACAGCATATCTTTGGGATGTGGGAGGAAACCAGAGCACCCGGAGGAAACCCACGCGACCACAGGGAGGACATGCAGACTCCGCACAGAAGGCACCCCAGCCGAGGATTGAACCAGATAACCTCTTGCTGTGAGGCGGCAATGCTAACCACTGCACCACCGTGGCCGCCCATATTATAGAAGGAATATAATTTAATAAAATCAAGAATTTGAATCAAATAATACATGCATGTAAGGATGGTCCTAAAATGTGTGCAAGGGATCTATGGTTTGAAAACAGCCCAAAGGTAAACTTAATCTGCCACTGGCCAGATGCATTTTTTGAAAGTGGGGTTCAATGCCATTTCAAGGGCATAGAAGTTTACTGTTCATGCTAAGTCTGTTTGCATTCTAAGACTGTATTGTTTTGTTTAGCAAATTGCTATCAGTGTTTGTGTTATAAAATTTGAAATAATTTCAAATTAAATCCAAATATCTGTAATCACTGTAGAAGTAAAGAAGATAGTATACACACTGAGAAGTTTGAACTTCTTTCTCACCTCTCATCCACCTGGGAATGCTCCTGCTCCCACCCCTCCTGATTCCCCTCTACATAGCTCTCACACCTTCCATCTCCAAAATGAGGAACACTACCTCTCACAATGTGGAAAAAATGGGCAAAATGTGGAACACTTACTAATGGCTTATTAACAACTTCAACTAGTCAGCTCACAGGATGGCTAAAATGTGATATTTCGACTTATAGAATAGTTTTTTTTTAATGAACGTATGTGATTCAGTTCTATTTACCATTGATATCAGTTAAAATATTACTAGCACTGAATGAGTGACAGACTGTTTCAATGTAGAACTTCGAGAAACATGAACTTTTTAAGACCCCAAATGAGGAACATTCCTCAAAATAAGGTACACTTGAGAGGTATGCCCCTCTACTTAACCATACCCGACCTATCAATCTTCTCCAATTTCTCATAACTCTGATCCCTCTCCTCTACTTCTCCACACCCCACCTACCTCTCTTTTTCAAATTTCACAACTCTGATCCACACTGTCTACTTTCCTACCTAATTTTCCACACGCATCTTTGCTCCTTACTTATTCCTTCTATACCTATATCTTCACTCTACCTATTAGTCAGTAATTTCTTTTTCTTGTTTTTTTTTGTAATCTGACTTGAGAAGTTCACTTGTGTAGACTATGTAAATATATATACATATAGATAGTACCTTTGATTGCCCTGTAAAAGTCTTTTATACGATTATTTCTTTTGTTAGTACATCTTTTATTTCATTGTGTACTACAAATTTTACAATTCTATATACTTTGTAACATTTTGTGGATGTGTTTGTCTAATTACTTTATAACTTGTTTAACCTAGTTGGAGCCTTTCTCCCCAGGACTCCATTGAAAATGGGCTCCTTCGGCCCAATGGACTATCCTGGTAAACAAACTGTAAAATAAAATAAATAAAATAAAAATAAACTGCATTTATGGTAACTGGGGAGAAATAGCCAAATAGTGGGACACTGGAATGGCTGGGGGGGGGGCAGCCACAAGGGGGGTGGGGATGCTAATGTGGGAGGGTGTAGCTGTGCGGCGTACCCAATCCATTACCCTGCTTAGGGTCCCATTTGACCATGATCCAACCCTGATGGTAGGTAATGAAAAATTAGGAATCAAGGAGGAAGCAGTGCTGTAAGATGACAGAGTCTGAAAACTGGAAGAAGTAGGTAGAAAGGAAGCATTTTCTATGAAGAGTGAGAGAGTTAGGTTCTCCTGGCAACTTCTCTTATGTTTCTGAAATGTGAGAAACAGAAGGGTTTGAAAGGCTAGAATATGAGGATGCAGCTAAGATAGGAAGTAGTGAGGTTTTGTTTTCCACATTTCATATGTAGACTGGAGAAAGACAATGTTTGCATTTACAGTATGTGGGATTTTGTTTTACTGCTAAAACTTTTGGGAATGCATGCTAACATGGTTCTTTGAGAGTTAGGGTTTGCTTAAGGGCTAGGGAAGGAGACAGATTTAGTACTGTACATGTGTTCTGCTGTTTGTAATGTATTTAAGTGCCTTGTTTAGTGGCAAGGTTAGTGAAAGATTTTTTGTAAGGAAAGGTGAAGGGTTGGGGTTACTTGTGGGCCAAGTGGTGGGTTAGGTTAGCACACATTAGTAAGGTGGTACAGGGGTGCAGAGAGATTGCAGACTGAAAATACTTGTGACAGGTATGTATTATCAGGCTTTGTCCTCCTCTTTTTCCAGGCTTGAAGTATTAATATGTAATAGAGTATATTTCCTATGGTTAGCAGGGAACCCAACATGAAATCATACTTCTCAACTTCTGAGCACTGTCCTTTAAAATTCATAGCAGAGGGTCAGGAAAATGAACAGACTTTTATTTTTTATTAGAGAATGTTTTCAATTACTTGAACTCATTTGGTGCTAAACAATATTTGCATAGTCTTTGTCACATCTGGCTATATCCCACCAGACTGCCAACAATTAATGTGACTTCCCTTACTATCCTGGGTTAGTAGTTCAGTCCTCACTACTGACTCCAATGTAAGACTGCCACTTAAACAGGAGTAATATTTCACAATTTTCCCCTAAGAGCAAAACAGGAACATGCTCAAGAATCTGGGACTGGACTGTATACTTCTGTCCATCCCTAATGTACTTCTTTATTACACACTTTAGAGCAATGAGTCCCAGTTTAAGACCTCTAATACACTCAAAGTAAATTTAAATCTCACACATCCAAACACTTCTGGAAAAGCCTGAAACAGATTTCCAGCTATGTCCCTTCCCCAAAATAATACAGTAATGTTGCTACCAATCAGAGTGCATTCATCCCTTCTAAAGGGGTGTCCAATTATGAAAATTAAATATCAAAATAAATGATAGCTATAACCAGAGAAGCCAGATATTTGAGGGGGCCTTGGAAGTATCAAACAGGTATAAACACTCTCTAATCTCTGAAGAAAAACACTGATTTCCAGCCACAATGTAAAGTAATGAAAATATTTAATAATAAGTAAAATGATTATAAGAATGTAAATCAATAGCTTTCAATAAACACCAGAATTCAATCACTGGAAATGTAACTGTAGGATAGAAGTCCATCATTCTAGACAAACTCTATCTGAATAACTAATTTGTTTCTAATCTAACTAGAGAATACTGTCCCTGATCTAATTTAACACATAACAGCAAGGCAAAGGCAGGCTTACAGTTTTTGGTGAGTTCTCTTTCATGGGTGTCCACTGACTGCAACTCTTCACTAACAGCTGCTCTTCACAAACTGCTCAGTACTTGATTAACTGCACAGCTTAACAGTCCCAATTGTTTCATTTTTAAAAATAACAGTCAGCTGTTTGAAAAAGTTCTTTTTCTTGTCAATCAGCTGTTCAAATAGTCCAAATAATCACCTAGTAACCAGGAACATTCTAATGACATCACCTACTGTTCAGCTGATTTTCCACAGTACTTTAGAATCCTCCTTACAAACATATGCAATTAGAAATGTATCAAAACATTGACAGATTCTTTAAATATTATGTTTAAACAGGGAAATATTCAACATTTTAAAAACTTATTTACATTTTCACAATTAGGCATGCTGGCATACAATACAAGTTAATCAGAGAATATGCACAATAGCCTAGTACCAACCTATGAACCTAAATCTCCTGTCGGACATGCTAACACAGATGACAGTGTTTTTATTTTCTTCACAGTCTTAATTCATTATTTAATAAAGTTTATACCCTTAGTCAGGTATAACATTATGGAGAAAATCAGAAGCAAGGTTAAATCCGAAGGCAAAAATCATAGCTGGTGAAAGGCATGACTGAATAGCAAGTAATGCATCTAAATAAGAAGGCAGTGAACTGCAAAGGCTGGACTAGTTACTGATCTGTACAGAAAACAGCTGCGTAGATGGACAAAACATCTGATCATCTTAAATCAAGCATGTTAGCATGTGTTAAATTATGTTAATCTATATCTGTTGTAGCATTCTGCTGGGGGATTATAACTGGAAGCAAACACTAAAAATGTCTTACCCTATCATCACAGACATGACTGCCTGTACTTCATCACAAAAAATGTGTGTGTGTGTGTGTGTATATCTAAAGCTATGTGTATATAGTGTGTGATAGATTATACAAACTTGCACACGCCTGCTAACACACAATCATCAGCACTATCCTACCACTAAGCTGATATAATCTTTAAACAATTTGAAATCGTAGTCAGCAATGAATATGACATACAGACACTGATATACAACTTTCTTATGTAAGACTAGTGAAAGTTGCTCAACATGATCCGGTTTCTACCATAGGCAAAACATGCAGCTAGATCTATGATCTTACCTTTTAACCTCTTAGAGTGAGAAATCTGGACAAAGCTACAAATAATGAGGGGACAAAGGACCAAAAATAGGGACATTTTTAGATATTGTTCTTACAAACCTAAAAAGTTAATAGAATAGCAGGTTTTGCATTAGCATGAATTTTCTGAAGGATATGAAGTCTGAAACTTAAATGTCTGTCATTACTTTTGAATTCAGCCTTCACTGATTTGCCAATGATTTTCCAGAAAACCACATTTTTATAAAAATAGACCAAAATATGAGGCAAAAATCTGGGTGTTCTGCAAAAATCTGTACAGTTGATGGGCATGCCTGTGATGTAATTTACTATTTTAATGTATGCAAAAATTCTGAGCTTTATAAATCTTCCCAGAAATGATTATTAAAAGAAGGTAATTATAATTAATCAAACATGCTGATCTAGAAAGGTCTGGAGACTGAAGACAGTGCCTACAGAAAGCTGTTAAATGTTTAAAATCTACTGCATAATTTAATGCAGAAAGGAGATTCAGTAAGCCTCTCTATATTTTGCAAGATAAGTTTATTTCCTTTTTGTAGTAGCTATGCTGGAGAAAATGTATTCATATTAAGAACTTATTCTGCATGGTGATTAAGTGTATAGTAATCTCCCTAAAAAATATGAACTTTATTTACTTATTTATTTATTTATGTAGAGACATTTGTCTATTCAATGACACCGATACTCCTACAGTCAGTGTAAAACAGTGCTTTTTATGAAGGTGCAGCCTTTTAAGGTCGCAGAATATAAATATTATTTGACATTAATGTTTTTTTCAAGGATAAAAAAAAAAAAATTAAACCTCTTGCTCTCTATAAAGCCAGATAAGCCCAGGTGTCAAAATAAAAGTTATACTAGAGATGGTTGTATGGTCTTTCCCCACTGCTGTTCAATCTTGGATGGAGTTGGTATATATATCTATATATCTATATATATATATATATATATATATATATATATATATATATATATATATATATATATATAATTAGCAGGGGTGTGCAGGAGTCTTGCCTCCCTGCAAAAAAAAAAAACATTGTTTTGGGATATGGTTGGATTTTGTCAATATTTTGTGCTTAGATGGTTATGAATTTAGATACTTTTTAGTTTAGATATTTTACTGTCAATCTTATGCTGCTTAGATTATTTTTAATACTAGCATATCATATCTGTATCTATTTATCTAGCTACAGAGAAAGAGGTACATACAGATATAAACTCACACACACACACACACACACACACACACACACACACACACACACACACGTATGTTTTCACAGAAAACACAACTAGCAGACTCACAACTGGTTGAAAATATCTCATATTACACATTCAGATTACTTCAGTGACTGTATTACTAAACCCATTGGTGGAAATCCAATTTAAAAAAAAACATGCAAATGCTATAATAACCAGTGCATCAAAATGCCACACAGAATTAAGCAAACTAATATGAATGCGAAAATTACACAATAGGAGCTAACATTCGTTCTGCTGAGAGAAAATTGAGAGCACTACTTCTCAGATCATAACACATGCTGACTCAGAAATGTATGCTAACATGATTCTTCTAATCAGACCATAGCCATGCAAACTCTGGAAAGCATGCTAACATGGTTCTGCTAATCAGATTACTACCCATGGAAACTCAGGAATGCATGCTAACATGGTTCTTGTAATCAGATCATTACTCATGCATACTCAAGATTGCATGCTAACATGGTTTCTTGTAATCAAATCATTACCCGTGCAAATTCAGGAATGCATGCTAACATGGTTCTTGCAATGAGATGACAACCCATGCAAACTCAGAAATGCATGCTAGCATGGTTCTTTTGGGAGGTGGGAGTGCAGGGCACCATATAAAAGCTAGTCAAAGCACTATTAGAATTCAATCACAATTCATTGAAACACTGGAATTGCTACTGTATGGTTCCAGTGGTGTTCTATTACTTACATAACTTGCAACACCGCTTCCATGCACTCAGTGATACTGTGAATAGTCTACATTATCTTAATGTTGTACAACATTTACTGCACAAATTTACTTAGACATATTCTGTCACTTTACATCTGCAAATATATTATTTTATCAGTTAATAATTCCATCTCTTTCAACATGCATCTCTACCAGTTATACATTCAACCATATGTGTGTGACCAAGTATTTTTGCATGTATGCATAAATCTCTGTGATAGGCAAAGTTTATTTTCATATATCATTATGTATGCATTAATTTGGTAACTAACTAGTTATACAGATCACAAGTGATTAAATTCAGTTACACATCGGGATGTTAGATTAACACTTGAACACATAAAAAATGCTTGCCTACAAACGAAACTGAATTAACAGATCACATACATACATTTTCAGTACTAAAATACATGTAAAATATTCCATTACACAGACACACAAGTGAAACCACCCTGAACAATAACTTTCTCTTAATAAAACTCACAGTTTTATTTGCCTTACTGTATGATGCCATTTCATCAAACTGAACTCCCATTTCTCTCTTGCTTTTCTTCAGTGCTACCATTTGGATGGGCTATTAAAAATAGAAGGGCAGTAGGAATAGTTTACATAAATACAATAGCTACAATTAAAAAAGTAGCTCGTCATTTTCACTTTTTTACTTAATTGTCATTTTTACTTGTCTCAATACTTTCTGAAATAAATATGAACCTTTTTTATTTTTGACTCCTTGCTTTTGCCATCATTCTAGACTACACCACCATTATTTTCTGTATTTCCCAATGTGTCTAAGTGGGATTTCACTGGGTACGTTTCCTCCCATATCCCAAAGACATGCTTTAGGCAAATTAGTGATCTTCTAAACTGTACATGTATCCCATTTGTGAGTTGTGTGTGTATATGTGTGCGCATGTGTATACATACATCTGGCAATGGCATGGTATCCCATTCTGATTCAGGATTAGTTTCCAGTGAGAACAGGGATAGGCTATGGTCACAACATGAGCCAGCCTTGGATTAAATCGGTGCCCAAGGGGACTAATCCAGGAATATTTTCAGAAAAGTACTTATTTAAACATTTACAGAAGGCTAAAGTTTTATTAGAAATGGGAAGATGAAGTCTTAGTCCCTCTGTTAAAGTTACTTCCATAGATTATTCACATCTTGAGTTGAATATTTTTACTAGCTACTTGCAGTTATGTTTGAGGCAATAGGTCAAAAAGGGATCCAAAAGATTTATTGTATTATTTAAACAGAAATAAATGTTTTAGGGTGAAACAAACAACCCTTCTAGCTTAGAAAAAATAAAGTGGAAATAAACGCTATAGGGAAACTAACACTCATTGTAGCTTAGAAAAGGAAAGAAGGACACTACATTTTGCTTATTGATATCAGTTTTGCATTTCTGCCAAAAAAGTGTGCCTTTTGGAAAAAACTCAAATTTGCAGAGTGCTAGAAGGGCATAGGTTACACTCTTCTAACAAACAGTGTTTGAATTACTGAAAATGTTAATAAACTGTTGGGAAAGAAGATACTTACAATTCTCTGAAGTTTTTTAGTGCAGAAGGGAAAGGCAAAAACTGTCAAACCTGAAAAGTTTCATTTCATATCATAAACCTTCCATTTTTGCTCTGCATTCTTTTTTACGTTAAACTTTAGTATTAAATAGTTTTTATGTTTGGAAGATGAAGTGACCATTTGTAAAGTAAGCCTTTAGAGTTCTAGGGTGGGGTGGGTTCCATTGCAGTTTTGAAGGGTCTCTATTCTGCTGTCAAAAATATATTACACCCCCAGATTTTTAAGGATATGAAACATGGATAATAGCTGCTAGGAGATCATACTGTAGTTTCTATGCATTCCTGGAAAATTATCTGTTGACAGTTGTTAATGATTTTTTAAATAATTGAATGACTTTCATGAAAGTTTTTAATGATTTGCCAAAATGCTGTTGTAATTATATATTTTCCTTTACAAACTAGTATACCCATTTTAAAACCTACTCACTGGTAATGTAAGGGTTAACCAGCCCTCATTACAGAAAAAGGCAGACATTCTAAATAATGTTTTTAAATGAGTAAAATGCTTAGTAAGAGAAATACTAATGTTTGGGCCAGGCCAATAGGCTAATCTCTTTGACTTTCTCTTCATTTCCACAAGTTTTGCTTCTAGGGCATCTTGCAGTGTTGATGGGTCTTTGACATTTTTCATACCAGAGTTACTTTTTCTCAGTGTCCTACTTTTTACACATTAACTACAACTGTCCACACGTTATGCATTTCTACGAGGAATTTTTAATCATTATTTAATTACAAGATTGAACACAGGAAAGGACCAGTATGAGTCAGAAGGTTTGCCATGGACTTAAAATTTGGAGGATAATATATTTAAACAAAAAACATCTTTATTAAATTATCACTTATGACATAGACAAGCGTATATTTTATAAATGAAAACAAACCATAATGACTTATGTTCAGTTGCAAACATTATACATTAAATATAATTTTCTATACAGTCGTCATTCGAGAATTACAAAGCTCTATCAATTCTTGTCTTCCTTTAAAGCTCATTCCTCCTCCAAAACATTATTTTGCATGCACTCTTCCCACAGTTCCCATTTTTCTTCTATGTAATTTGCGCCTAACATTTTCTAAAGATCTCAATTCCAGTTCTTTTATCTATGTTACTATCAATACTTCTTATACAGCTGGTTTAGATTCTTATTTCCATTTTGTAGTAATTACTTTTTTGGCATCCACCAGAATTACACTCTGGAAGACCTTATTACGTCTAGGCAATTCCGATTTTGCATCACAGCTGAAAAAAAATAATTTCCTTACTTACGCTAATTTGGTCTTGCAGTATTTCTGACAGAGTAGTCTGTAGGGAATTGTTAAAGTCCACTTCCAGAAAATATATCCCCACTGACCTCTTTGTTCCCCATCACAGCTCCATTTGCAATCTACCAGAGAAAAAATTCTGCTTGGGGTATAAATATACCTATGCAAACTCTTCCAAGCAAAAATCCTAAATTGTCTAGATTTTGTTGCAGATTAGGAAGCCATACATATATCTTGCCAATGCTTCTTTGTGAATTGCTTATCCAAGCTATCTTTCCAATCCTTTCTATCCTCCTCTGATTGATTCTTATACTTATCATGCAATATTTTATATACCCTACTAAATATCCATTTTCTAACAGCAGATTCTGTTCTAGATTCTACTAAAAACTCTACCAGGACTGGTATTTTACTTAGGCTCCCCCTAGTCCTTTCTCTTTGCCTATTCCCTGACATTAATCCTTGATAGGGAAGGCAGTCTTTAGCCTGCAATCCAAATGTATTCTTGGCCTATTCCCATTCTATTACCTTTATCTCATATTATTTGCTCCTAATATCTTGGTTCCTTTGCCAGTATTCTCCAATAAATTCCACCCTCTCTAGCATTTTTTGTGTACCCCAAGTTGCAATTACCCCTCTCAACAAAATTTCCTTTCTCGATTTCCATGTTGGCTTAGTTCTTAGAATATTTTCTGCGACTCTTTCCATTTATCACACTTATCTCTGACAGATTTAACTGTGTCCCATTTTACTGTGCTATTTTGTCTTTACAGCACTTTGTAGCTTTTTCAAAATAATTTTTTTTTTTAGAAATAACAAGGTGGATTGTTTTGTAATTTACTGGTAACATGGTTAAATGGCATTTCAATTAGAAGAGGAATTATTCATACATTTCACTAGCAGGAAAGATGAGTCAAGAAAGGCATATTTGTGGAGTCTCCTTCTAAAGGGGAAAACTACAGCATGCCTCTGAAAGTGTTTGTGACAATTGGGGAGAGATGGGCGAAGGCTGACAGCCTAGTCAAATAGAATTTGATATATAATTCTATCAACTGTATAAATAAATGTAAAATACAGGCTTGTGTTTTTAAATGAAAGAAAAACACTGTAAAATTGTCACAGCATTGCCCCTTGCTGTAAAGAAAAACTAAATCAAGCCTTACAAATTTGTCTTTTGAAATTGAAATGATTTTATGACATTCTTTGATCTTTAAAGTTGGCTCTGATCAGGCTGGCTGAAGACATTCTGTCTATTGTGTTAACAAAGTACTAATTGCTAGAGGGTATATGTGAAATGCCTTTTAGTGTGGTGTTCTCCTGTGCAGGTGTTAGCTTGCTAAATAATGTAAATGGAGTTTCTATTAGCCTGGGAACTCAGAGCAGGTGTCAAGATGATGCAATATGAATACTGGGAAAACCTAAGTGTCAAAAATGATGTAATCTGGGGAGGACCCAGAGACATGTTTGTTAGTGATGTTTTATAAACTGTGTCTCAGAGAGACATATAAAGCATTTTAATCTTGGATATCCACTTATCAGCACTCTGCCTTGTGCTCACATGTAAGTTTTAGCACTGTGAGTTCTTGTAGGAATACTTAAAGCTAGTAAAAATTAATTAGGTATTTTTCTTTGAACTCAGACCTGTCCTACTGCATTATTTTAAGTTTCTGTGTGATCTGTGAACTCTTAGATATCTCTGTGGTGTAGTAGTTTTGCCTTGTGTTTTAATTATTTATTATTAAATAATTTTAAAACCGTCTACCTGTGGCTGCTTTGTGTAGTGATAAGCTCTAGAATACACTGCATATTTATAGAGGTTATTGTCATAGGCCATTCTAAAGTAAGCCTTAGACTGTTAGTCATACTACCATTGGATTATAATATTGCACAGTAATAATTGGACACTCTTTTAAGGGCCTTTTAGTAGCTGATATTATTAACTGGGTGGAGGCAGTAATTACTACTGTATAGTTTGGGTAAAGGAGCACAGTTGGAGAATCTGTGTCAGCTTTTCCCAGGAGTGTCTGTGAAGTTGTATAAATACTTATCTCAAAGTGTGTGTGTGTGTGTGTTGTGTCAGCTACTTGGCAGGGACACAAAGCACTGGTTGGACAGAGACGGTACTGGAGGTTTTAGCTTGCCCAGTTAGGCTGAGACCTGGACCCTATAGCTGTGCCAGTGGGGAGTCTTATTGGGGACCTGGTGAGCAAGGGAGCAACCAGCCCCTGGCTGACTGTGATCTCTGTGTGCACTTAAGGAAAATTGTACTTTACTGTGTGCATTAGCTATCATTTCCTCTTCTATGAGACAATCTCCCTGGTGTTAGTGGTAAGGATTGAGACTCCTTGATTGCTGGGCCAGGGCACGGTCATCACAGTGTTAACTATGTCATTAATATACACCAGTAAGGGCACTGTAGAACCAGTCATAGTTATCAGTCAACTGCAGCATCACTGTAGGTCATTCATATCAGTAATGCTAATTCTATGAGAGGCACCCTTGAATTTAAGCCCCAACCAAACAGGAGACAAACAGCTTCTGATCTGCTGAGTATCAGGTAATGTGTTGATAAACAGTGCTGAATATATAAAAGGTTTTGCATTAGTTTAAAAGCTATTGAGGTGATGTCACTGTCTCATGCGAAGGGAGTTAAGCAGGCAATAATCCCCAACATGATGGTTGTTACAGGTAAATAACAGACGGCCCAGAGTGTTGTGAGGCCCAATATTGTAGGCCACTATTTCTCTGAAACACTCACCCAGGATGGCATTATTTTTCTTAGATAATAGTCTATCCTATTAAATGTTTTGTATTTGTTTTATTATTAGCATGTACATTATTTATTTATTTTTGATGTAAACTAGTTCCTCATCCTAGTATTTCAAAGTTGTTGGTGAAGAAATTATTGTACATCTAAAATCTTTTGATATTCTCATTGCCTGAGTGGGAATATAAACGGCCCTCTGTATGCATTTTCAAGTATAAATTCTCTAATACTGGGCTAAGGATGTTTTACAAACTGATTTCAAAATGAAGCTACTGATAATTTTCTGATATTACAGGTTTAACTTTGAAATAGACATGTCTAGTATTTTTCTTTCAATGTTTCTTTGTATTTAACATCTTATATAACTTAGTACTGATCTAATAATTCTGGCTTTAAGTACTAACTCACTCATACACTCTAGAAGTTTGTTAATATTCTGATCTCAAGTGTCTTCGCTAATACTGCCTTAAAGGCTGTAAAACACTTTCCAGTCACACACTTCTCTTTTTCTCTAACTCTTAGTACAGTGGAACAGCTAAAGCTTCATGCACTATAACGAATTACAATTCTTCTTCTTCAGTAATAACCTTGTAGCTATATTTTATCAAAATCAATGTCAAATTTATCTCAAGAGTAATGCTGTAGTTGAATTTTTGACATCCATTTACCAAAATGATAACAAGTGGGCTATGATCTGAGACCCAATCAGAATCCTTTATGTTATTACCTGTAAAACTGTGGCATGTAATTTATTTGCTTCTACTATAATCACTATGCAGTTAACTGTAGTAACATTTGCCTACAATTAATAGTAACAATCTGCGTTTATTAGATATTAAATGGAATAGGTGCTCAGTACCAGCTTTTATTTCTCCATGTTGAAAGGATAAGCATTATGTAGTCACTACTTAAGGCTGGTTAAATGCAGCTGAGCTCACAGTGGAAGATGTTAGTTTACACCAGCAGTGCCTTTTCTGGACATTTCCATAAGAAGGCAAAGCTTTATCAGCATTAATTTTGGGGTTTCCAAAACCACCTTACAAGAAAAAAGGACACTGATTATCTGGAGACAACATGAGCAGATGCAACCATTTTACAGGACTTTACATGTACACAGCACTGGGAGAAGGCATGAACAGATGTTATCATGGTAAGGATGTGTTTAATTATAATGTGTGGAAAAACTCTATTCCTACCTCAGGTGCTTAGCTTCAGTTTTTAGCACTCATCCTGCAGTGCATCATAAGGCAGGTCCTGCAACCCCGAGTGTGCTGTCCTTTGGATGAGACATAAAACCGAGGACCTGCTCGAGGTGGTGTTAGCTCAGGTGGAAATAATATAGCCTCTGGAATTTAAGGGGTACTTTATGTATTTACAATAGCACACATTCACAAGTATGTATACAAAGTTAAGTATTTACATATACACAATAATATCAATATATTTATAAATTTACATATTTACATAAGTATATCCATATCAGTATTAGTACCATACCGATTTTTATTCTCCCACCCTGACTTGCTATGACCACATTTTTATATTAAGTAAAACCGCTGCGAATTACCAGTTTTTCTTAAGAGACATCATCATTTCTGGCTTTGGGAATGAACAACATTTCAGTAATTATTACCTACCCACATAACCACATTCATGTTTGATAGTACTGCCCTGAAAGCATACAGTAATGCATACTTTTCCCCTTCTAACTCCAGATGTGACTAATAATTCAGTCTTGATCACATGCCATAACATTTTAATTTTGAACACAGT
This sequence comes from Protopterus annectens, assembly GCF_019279795.1. Classification (NCBI taxonomy): domain Eukaryota; kingdom Metazoa; phylum Chordata; order Ceratodontiformes; family Protopteridae; genus Protopterus; species Protopterus annectens. The sequence continues at coordinate 653,606,074 of NC_056747.1, read as the reverse complement.
AAGAGTACATGTTCACTAGTTTCGATCACATAGTGCATAACATACAAACTTTCTTATCTTTTACATAGCATGGTACATTTAACAGACAACTGGTTTGGTGAAAATCTTCACAAAATTTTGCCAGTTATCTTTATCAAGCAACTTAAATCTTTCCCTCCTTTGCTTTATAGGTTGCAAATATTAAGCATAATATTTTAATAATAATCCTTCCTATTTTTAGCAGTTTCAGCTATATTATAACACTACAGTGTGATTTTCTTATAAAATCATGTTATGGTTGTATTTTTGTGCATTTTAATCTATTTCTTTCTATGTATAGTTTCCTGAAAATATCTTATTTTAAGCAACAATTTAGTTGCCAAACCATGTAGTTCCCACCTTACTGATTGCCATCTTTAATATAAATGTAGAGTTGCCAGATACCCAACTGCTCAATCTCTAATCCCAAATTGTACTAAAATCTGTACTTAACAACTCTGTTTCTTTGTTTGAAGGAATATGTATATACCTCCCAAATAATCAGATTTTCCTAAGAAAACTGACTTAAGTAGACATTTAACATAAAAGTAACCTAAATGTTTCCAGAGTCTACTTACAGTTGATATTTCTTTTAGAATCTCAGACCACTCTTCTTCTGGAAGACAAACTCTACATTTTAAACCCTAACATTTCAACATTATCCCTTGATAAATAAATACTTTCCAGCAGCCCAGTTTCATCTAGATCTTTATATTTGACTTTATTTTCCTTAAGTGTTACGTCTTGTAGTTAAGTTTGCAGCCATTTTATCACTTATACCTTTTGTAATTTATTGTTTGTAGAAAACACTAATCACTGGCATAACATAAAAGTATAGGCAAACACAATGACTCTCTAAATATGCATTGTGCTTGTGCCATATCTGTTGTCTGTCTTTATGCCCACTACATTCATAAGTTGTTGTTGTTTGTCTTTCGGCTTTTTCCCCAGTAAGGGGTCGCCACAGCGGAACTCCGATCTGCTAATGATTGGCAGTAGATTTTTATGAAATGCCAAGGTGCCAGCTCGACGCCCAACTTTCAACGAAGGCATGCCCATTTGCGCACGCATGTCTTTTGAACACTACCCAACCGCGGGGAGGACATGCAAACTCCACACAGAAGGCACTCCCAAGCCCAGCCGAGAATCGAATGGGAGAACCTCTTGCTGTGAGGTAACAACGCTACCGCCATACCACCGTGGCATCTATCCACTACATTCATAAGTAAAACAAATAATATACTGCTGATGGGGGAGCCCTGAGTCACTCCATTATGAACTGGGACATTTTCCCCTAGCCAAACATTTATCAAGACTTTAATCACACTTTTTGTATACACAGATCTTCGAAAAAAATTACTGACTAATTTGTTTCCAGACATATCAACATATATTTATGGTATATATTGTTATAAGCTTTTTTGAAATCAAATACCAGCAATCTCCCTTCTCAGACTCCAGCACATTCTGTTTATGTCACAAGGGAAGTTCATATTCCTGAATCGAATGTTTCTGGTGCTGTTTGTTTTGCACATGTGCAACAGATCCATTAGGGCTGGGTCTTAGGAAGTCCTGTAAGCCATGTAAAAACCCCTCTCAGTAACCTGTAGGAGACAGAATACAGAGACAGAACCTTTAGGTGATCAGTGTAGAACAGAGTATTCATGCCCTGAAATCTCCTGTTGAGAAACCGTTGTGGGCGTTCTAACTGTTGCAAGTGTCTGAATAAACAGATGCCAAAAGGGGCATTGTATTCAATGACATGTCTGATAAGGGCTGAGTAGACAGTACTATAACTTCCTTGGACATGAATACCACACTCTTTCCTATAAGTTGGGTAACACAGAATGATTTTATTATTTTAACTAAATGTTGGTCAAAGGCCAGATTGCAGTCTACATATGTTCTCAGATCCCTTACTACTGGGTTGACTCTTAGGGGTGTTTTATTGATGGAGTAATTAACTTGCATTGACATTTTCCCAAAGGTCATTATTATGCAATATTTGGCATTGAATTTTAGGGCATGGCTTTGGCACCAGTCATCTGTCTGTGTTAAATTCACCTGAAAGATGTTTGTGTCTGGGGGGAATCTATAGTAGCACCCAATTAAAAGTCATCTGTGAACTTGGTGAGCCAGACGCCTTTAACATTAGCCTTGACTTCTGAAAAGTGATGCCAAATCAGTAGAGTGCCCAGCACAGAGACCTGGGGTATTTCACTTTGGAGTGGTCTCTTGGTGGAAGTAGCCTTAATGATTCTGATTTCTTGAGTCCTGTTTCTGAGCCAGCCAGTAATCCAGAGATCTATGTAAGGGTTTATGCCTAGTTCAGAGAGCTTTCAACAATGCCTGAGTGCAGCACTGTATCAAATGCCTTAGCCAGGTCAAGATATGCAGTCTGCACTGTTTTACCCTTGTCCATTGCCTTTGTCACCGTCTCAAAGAAGCCTACCAACTTAAGTAGGCATGATCTTCCATTAACAAATCCAAATTGGGATGGTTTCAGTGTCTATAGGTTGCCAAAGTCCTTGTTGATCATTTCCATGAAAATTCATTCCATGGCTTTACATATTAGGTTTATTAGACTGTTGGGTCTGTAGTTCCCTGGGTTGGTTGATGGTCCACTCTTGTGGAAAGGAATGACAATTGCAGCCCTCTATTCACTTGGAATATAGCTTTTTTCAAGGCTGTAGTTGAAGACTGCTTTAAGTGGTCCTGATAGGTCATGTTTCAGACTGTTCAGGAAGCAACTCAGGATGTTATCAGGACCAATGGAGGTGGTACTCTTGACTTTAGAGAGCGTTGCCATCACCTAAGCTCTACTGATAGCTGGGAAACGTATGTTGGGGAGCATATCACATGGTGGAGCTTGGGGGGGAGTAGGGGTAAAGTTTAAGCTGAATTTATCACCCTAATCAGTGTGGGTGGTACCATTCAGAACCAGTTCAGTACAATGTTGTATGTTGTCTCTAAGTTTCCAGACATAGCTGAAGGCGGCTTTCTGATTGTCCTTAGCCTTGGAGGCTCTCCTGGCCTCATAGGTGGCCTTATTGGTCTTAATTTGAACTCTTAGTTTCTTGTTCAGTTTGTACACTAGAACACTCATCTTTAAGGGAGTTGTTTTCCTGATTTTGGCCATGAATTTTCTTCTTTTTTTGAATAGCTTGTTTAGGTAAAGATTCCACCAGTGGGTTTTGTTTTTAGTGTTTGTTTTAGGTTTATTTCTTGTAGGTATGATGGCCTCTATGCAGCCACTCACATGTTTGCATAGGGTCTCTGTGAATAATTATGCATTAAGTAGCTGTGGTCTCAGAGGTGTGGAAGCCTTGAATTTTGTCAAACTGTAGTTTGCCTTTGAGTAGTCCCTAACTGTTACTGATTTAGCTGGATTTTCTGGGTTGATTTGATGAGTACCAGATCCAGTACGTTTGATCCTTTGGTTGGAGCATACACTATCTATTCCAGGGACCAGGGTGATGGTATTAGCAAAGTCCAGGAAGCATTGTGTCTGAGAATTTGAGGTAGTATACATTTCCCAGTCTATAGAGGGGTAGTTAAAGTCACCCACGAATAGGGTGTTTGGTTGGATGGTGAGCACACCTCTGGTAAGTTTAAGTAAGAGTTGTGAGACTCTAGGGGCAGAGATGGTGACCTGTACCTAGCCATATGGTGAAGGACCTTACCTATGGTGACTTTCAGATGGATGAGCTCCATGGCATCATACTGTTTAACCAAGCTATGTTTGTTGCTAACACAGATTGAAACACCTCCACCTTTGGCTCCAGTCTGTACTGCTGTTGGACTACATGGGTAGAAGGCACTGTAGCCTTGCATTTCTGGAGTACTTTCTATGGCTTTAAATCAAGTCTCAGTCACAGCACAGATGTCTACAATCTCCAGAGTGAGGAGGTCTTGAAGAGTGTGGAGTTTTTGTTTAAGTTCTGAGCATTGAGCAGTAACACCTAAAGGCTGCTTGTAGAATTTTTCACTATGTTGGTATTTTTGCCTTTTATGGCACTGCCTAAAAAAGTCTCTAATGGACTGGATAAAAGTTTAGCCAATGCCCAAAAGCCTGGGGGGGGGGACAGGTGCAACCCATCTTTCGCAAAGCAATGTGGTCTTTTGACCAGCTTCTGCCACGCTGACAGATATTGGATCCCCCAGAAAGACAACAGTAATTAAGGCAACTATTAAAATCAATCATTTTATGTTCATACTGCAGCATCATCCTTGGTGAAGGTATAATGCTGCTCAATGCAAGGCTCATAACTATCTGTAATACATATTCCTAGAGATCCATTGATCCATTATATCTCTTTTCATATAGTCCACTGAGGTATGTCTCAGGCCATTTAAACCCACATTATCTGTAACAGAATCATACTGGTTCCTCATGTGACGATAGGAGATACTGCCACCCAAGTCAGGAGAAGTAGGGCAGTGGATGTGTAACATATGCCAGCAGAGCTAGCTGGAATTTTGTAAAGAGTTATATGTCATTTGTATATCAGATTGATTCTACAGGTGCGTCTGTTGAAAAATGTATTGGTAAAGCTGCTTGTGTTGAAATGTATCAACAGTGTGCCCTGCTGGAAAGAAAAGAAATATACATACATTATTGTAACTGAATTAAATGTATATGTTTTAAAAAAGGATACTGGAAGAGAAGAGGTTAATCTCAGTCCAGCCAACTTTAAAATATATCTGAAATTAACTTACTTTATGGGTTAAGCCATAAAGATGTTATCCCACAGTTTTGAATGGACCCAAAGATGCAATGTCTGTACTAGAGAATAGTTTGCAGCTCCTGTAGGAAGAGTGGAATGGTTTTATTGTTTCATGGCTTCCAGATGCTTTAATAAAACTTAGCTAACGGTCTAGTGTATATTGTAGCACAAAGCCCTGGCAGCTTCTAGTGATGAGTCAGATGGCCAGATGTGTGTGTTGTCATTCTGTAAGCCAGAAATAATATTCTTATAATAGTAGGAGACTGATCTCAGTATTCTGCATTCTGTCTTAAATCTGACAACAAGGACCACTTACCCACATCATCTTGCCTTGCTCTAGTCAGTAAGTAGGAAAAGTAATTCTCTAGATCAGTCAGAAAAATATAGAGGGTATAGTTAAGTATTATTTTTCTGCAACTGTGTGACTCTTTCCAGCTGTGCTATTTTCAATATTTCCTTGAGTGAGACTCTGGTGTTTACTGTAAATAAATATTTATTATTTTCATGTTCTTTTATTATTTATTATCAAATATATTTAAACTTCTCATTGTGGCTGGTACTTTTAGAAAAATATTTCAGTTTTGAGAGTATTTGCATATATTTGGTGATAACTCTGACCAGTCCTAAAAGCCTTGTTGTTTGGTCAACATTACTATTGGCATTAGTATTAATTTCACTCAGTATAATTGGATACCCTTTTAAGAGTCTTATAGTAACTGACTGGTGGCAGTGAACCTTATAGTCTCCTCAAAGTTGGTAGAGCAGGTAATCTGTGCCAGTCTTTCCCAGGTGTGTGTGTGTGTAAATTTAATCTCAAAGAGTGCATGTGTCAGCTACTTGGAGCAGGATCACAAAGCACTGGTTTCACAGAGAGGGTGCTGGAGGACTTGGCGTGGACACTCAGCTGGGGACCTAATCCTACAGCTGTACCAGTGTGGAGTCATACTGGAGACATGGAGGGAGACAGACAGAGGCACCCAGACCCCAGGCTGAGTGTGTGCCCTCTGTGCTCTTAAGAGAAATTGTTCTTGATGCAGAGAGGTCTGTATATGGAAATACTGAGTGTATCCATTTATATTCCAAGTGAATGCCCCTCTCCAGTGTCAGTGGTAAGGATTGAGGCTACTTGATTACTGGCTCAGAGTGGGGATTTCACACCTTAGGTGCAGAAATTTGAGTGCGTGCGTGATACTGCAGATCCTGGATCCAAATAGGCAACTAACTGTTATGTTCTCCTTGTTTATACTGGTGAGTGGGGGATCTGTGCATTGCACAATGGAGTCCCAAGTGACAAAAGTATTAGATAAAGTATATGCTTGCCTTTTGTCTTTTCACTTGGGGGACCATTAGGTGTAGGCTTATGTGAGATTTTTGTGGTTGCTTTTGGTATGTGCTTTAATGATTGCTGAGGCACAGTGCTGCCATTAGATGGCTTTGGATGTCTTTGAGATTTGGGAAGGTTTTTCTTAAGCACCCCAATCTGTGTATGTGGTGACCAGTATGTATGAAGGATGCAGTGTGAGTTTTCCTGACAACCTCATTTGTATGTGGGATTTTTGCCTCTAAGGAAGTTGTATACTGACATCTCTCCCATACTGTGTTATTTTCTTTAAGGATTAATTGGTTGTCTGAGAACATGAGACATTTGCTACATTGCCTTAGGATGCCCAAATCTATTAAGCTGCCACATAAATATTTGGAAATTGCATATCCATGTTGTCCGATTATGTAATAGGGTTAGCTGTTTATTATTAAAGACTGAGTTTTAACAGGGGTCTCCTATGGTAGTTTCTGGGGTTAAGGGCAGGATATATAATGCTAGGATATAGTAGTGCTATTTTGATGTACAAGCTAGCCACTCTAAACTTATTTCTGCACACTGCCACACCATTTAAAAGGTTTTGGATCTAATCCTAACTTTATAGATAAACTTTACTGTCTAGGCATTGCTATGGTACTAGGTACTGATAACTTCCGCTACCCAGTGGGCAGCTCCATGAAGAGGAAAAAAAGCCTAAAAACTGACTTCTATGCCTTTTAGCCAATAAATAACCACAATTTGCACTTCATGAGAGAGACCAGGTAAACACCTTCTATCACAACATGCCCAATCCTGGAATTTTGTAATGTAAAAGTACAGCAAAAACAGCTCTCAAGTTCAGATTAAACAACAAACAACTATTGAACATCTAAGTCCCTGGTTAATTTGCCCTTCTGCAAAGAGATTTGGAGGCACACAGACTAGAAAGTCAACAAACAGAGAATTGACTATTTTTGTCATAAAATTAAATAAATTCTTTAAAAATGCTCAAAAACAGTAGTGATAAATGTATAAAGCAAGTACAAGAGTAGTTCAGCAAGAAAATATCCTAATCTTAGTTTGGGTGCCTCTGGATGCAGTTGAAACAATGGAAAAGCTTTGCAAAGTTCTGTGCAATCCATTGTAATTCCACTTCCATACACTCTACCTTATATTTTAACTTAAATGTTATCCACTGCTCTATCTAACTAGTATCAAACATTCTGGCGTCTTAATGATCATGCCATAATCTATTTACATATTCCATCAGTGGTGTTTTTGTTGTCCAAACTCATATTAATGTTTTAAGACCTTAACATTTTCTTATTTCCTGCAAAGCATCCCAAACTACTCACCAAATTGATAATGATCAGAAGAAGAAATGGACTGCCCAAGAAACTAGTACAACGTGATTCTTCCAGTGAGTTTTACTAGAGTGACTAGTACGTGGACAAGTGAATTGTATGCCCATTACCAGAATAAAGTTTGTTTTTGGTGAAACTCCTATGTTTTGGATTTGTATTTTTTTTTTACAGTGCTGAGTTACTGGTGACTATTGAAATGGATAGAACCCCCCGGTAGGGTATTATTTCCACAACAACACACACCTCAAAAGGCATTATTTGGCTTAGAGAATGGACTATATGTTAAACTGTTTTTTGTTACTATATATATTTTTATTTTTATACAACATTTGTTTACTGGGCAAGTCAGACTTGGAATGAAGCCAATTTTCAGCAGAGGCCCAGGGAGAAACACTCCAACTGCATGTCTTTGTAATGTGAGGGGGAACCGGAGCACCCAGAGGAAACCCACATGGATGTCAGAAGGAAATGCAGACTCTGCACAGTAGGAACCCCAGCCAAGAATCGAACCAGAGAAGCTCTTGCTGTGAGGTGACAATGCCAACGCTGCACCATTGCGTTGTCCATATTTATGTAAAATGCTTCCTCTACCTAATGTTTTAAACTTGCTTAGTATATGTAATTGTTGTTGTTGGAACTGTTTTACATCCAAAATATAAGTTAAGTAAGTCACACAATAATCCACAGCAAAGAATAGCAACAAAGCAACCAGGCAGTTCCTTGTTCTCCTTATTTATGTCAGACTAGGTAAGCGCTTTCGCTAATGAGCTTCTTCAGACCATCTAACAAACATCAAAAGGCCTCTACATTTATACAAAATTCATTATCCAATCACAGCTAACCCTAATTAATCAGAAAATTTTAAAGCATCATTTTAAAAGTGCTCTAAAAATACACACTTTAAAAACATAAAATCAATTAAAATTAATTGGAATTACAACTAAAAGTGAGGTCATAAAAATCTATACATGTATGTGTATATTCTATTTCTGTACCCTCTGTTTTTTGAGTAGAGGTTTGATGGAAGCCCTCTCATTCAATCCTTTGCCTCTATCAGCTCTGAGGGTAATAATCCAATTTGTCTCCCTATATTCTGTGTGATTTCTAATACCACCTTCCCTTATATGTGGTGTTATAACCTCCAAAATTCTAAAATTAAACTTATGTGCTTCTCCTGCCTGTATAATAAGTTTTGAAAGTGCACTATGATCTGCCATTATTCTAACATTATACATATGTTCTCTTATTCTGTCTCTAAAAACCCTATTAGTCTTGCCCACATAAAATGAGTGGCAAGATTCACATTCCAGCAAGGTAGATGACATTTGGTGGCATATAGGTGGCTGAGACATGAAATACAAATTCTCTATTAAGATCTGGATGAAAAAATATTTTGGAGGTATTAATAAACGAACAAAAGTTACATCTGCCACAAGGTTGCGTTGAACACCCTTCACGTTGAACGTCATTGACTCTCCTATCATAACAAAGGAGTCTTTTCAAGTTCTTCCTGTTTTTATATAGGAACCTGGGTCTCTCACCCACTAGCTCACTGATTTCTGTGTCAACCATTAGTATGGACCAGTTCTTACTAAAAATCTCAACCAAATCCTTATTATCACTGGTAAAAAAGAGGGGTACTTTCAGATGGCTATTAATGTAACCTTGTTCTGTTGATCTTATAACATTTGAATGAGTTCCAAAATAGGGCAGAGCTATGTTCTCCCTTAAAACACTAATGTCTGACAAATTCTGATGTATTTCTTTCTGATGGTATCCTCTGCTCTTGAGCATGGATTCCAGACTGTCCATCTCATTCTGAAACCCTTCATACATAGGGTTCAACCTGGATGCCCTCATGCCTTGGCCTTTTATTATATTTTTGAAAATATGACCAGGGTGCATGCTTGATCTAATCAATAGGGAGTTCCTGTAACATGATTTCTGAAAGACACCCGTGTTAATAAGGCCATTCTCCAATTTCTCTATATAGAGATCTAGATATTCTATACGGAAATGTGACCACGCCATGGTGAATTTCAGACATGCTGTCAATTCATTCATCATGTGATGGAATTCCAATAACTGATCATAACTCTCTTTCCATAACAAGAACAAATCATCGACAAAACATCGGTAAAAAATAACATGTTGCTTATACGCCTCTTTCTGAAACAGTGCAATGTTCTCCCAGTGTGCCAAAAACATGTTGGCATAGCTATTGGCACATGAAGTGCCCATAACCACGCCATAATTCTGAATAAACATGTTATCATTGAAGGTAAACACGTTATTCCCAAGGATCACCTCTAAAAAGTGACATATAAGATCTGTCTGTACTAGTCCAGTCACTATTCGCAATAAGACACTGATGCAAGTACTGCACACCCAGATCATTGGGGATTATGGTAAAAAGTGACTGTACATCAAATGTAACAAAAACATCTCATCTAAGTTATGAATTTGTGTAGTGCACTCGTAAAGATCTATAAGAATTTTTTTTGAATCTCTGAGAACAATTTTATTCTGGCTTATCACAGGTCGTAAGTGCGTTTCTTCATAAACTGACAAGGGTTCTGTCACCCAACCTCCACCTGCCACTATGGGTCTCATTGGTGGGTTCAGAGCTTGTTTGTAGACTTTCAGTAAATCTTGTATCAAAGGTATCAAGGGATTAACCACCCTTAGATACTTATAAGTATCCTCTGTAATCAGCCCTCCCTTCAAAATATCTAACAGCATTCCAGAAGCAGATTCCATAACTCTAAGGACTCCGTGATGGTAATCTCCCTGTAATACTTTTCTTCATTCAACATCTCTTGCATTTACTGAATATAATGAGTGCTAATCCATAACTACCATAAGGCCTCCTTTATCTGCTGGTCTTATAGATATCAACTCACTGCCCTGTAACTTCTTAAGGCAATTCTCTCTCTATAGTTCAAGTTGTTCCTGCCATATCTACTCCCGTTTTTATTCTTATTGTCAGAACCTAAAGATCTCATCTTTCGTTAACTTCATATAGGCATCAATTAAAGGGTGATTAACTGGAACATATGTACTCAGTTTCCTAAAGCGAGGAAGCTGTCCATCACTTTCCCCAAACTGCAGTCGTAACGTGACATTTCTACAAAAGACTTTCAAGTCTAAGATGATGTCTGATAACTTACTCTCACACGAGGGAATACAATTCAACCCTCTATTCAAAACTTTGCTTTCTTCTAATGATAACTCTTATGAGGAAATGTTCCAGATCAATGACTGCCTACACTCCCCTGCATTTTCGTGATAGTTTGATTTTGATTTATTTCCCCTGAAAATTTGCAGTTCTGGTGCCCTTGATTCACTGATCTCGTTCTCCTGCCTCCTCTGTCTGGCCTGACTGGCAGGGGAAAAGGAAGATGTCCTAACATACTATTATTCTGCAATGAGGCATTAGCAGGGCTTCCATCTTCTCGACCATTCACCTTATTGACCTTGGGTCTAACAACCCTCTCCTGTATTGTGGTGCTATTTATAACTTTATTAACAACAATATTGGGGTATACATTGCTATTACATTTCTGTTGCACTTCTAAATTTTCATTAAAACATTCCCCTACAACATCACCTACTGATAATACTTTCTGGTTTAAGTTAAGTAAGTATTTAATGTCCATACACTCTACACACACACAAACACACACACACACATTCAGAAGTACAGGGAGACACAGAGTCACACACGAATATACATAGAAGTACACATTGTCAGTCAAATACATATGCACATAGAAACACATGCATGCACACGCACACACACACACACACACACACACACTTAACAGCCAGTTTGAGTGAACACATTCTCAGATGTCTTGCTGTGAGCAAATGAAGGAAAAATATCAGCAGGGAAATGGCAAAATTCCACCTTCCACTGTGTAACAATCTTCAAAAGCAAATGGGAGCATTCTGTGATTTGACCTTTGCCTGATGTACAACTCTTTGTCCTTCATTCATTGTACAATGAACTGTCAGTTTGACAAACAATTCTCCTAAATATTCAGTGTAAGGAATGTATGATCAAACATGCTGTAATTCATTACTATGAAGCTGCATTATTGAAAAAAAAGTCTTCGCTTTTTAAAATAATACCATTCATACAACAGTCTTTCTCTCTCTCTACCTGCACTGTTCCGAGTCAGCATGGAAAGTTTATGATGTACTATACATGTGCATATCCAAGACTATGGGGTGGATTTGGAGTGTACTACCTGAATGCTGTTTTAGGTTGTAGGTATACTGCCTGAATGCTGTTTTTGGTTGCAGGTATGCTACCTGAATGCTGTTTTTGGTTGCTGAGCCATTTCTGTATGTTTTATGAATGTTGCAGTGCACTTTAATGGGCAGTAAGTCGTGTGTGTTGTATATGTCTTTAAATTGAACCTTGTCAGACTAACACTGGGTAAGCAGGTTGGCAGTCTACTGGCTAGCTTCAGTACAAGCCTCTAGAATGCCATATGTGTATGCATGGAAACCCACATGGACTCCAGGAATTTAAATGTATATGTATAGGTCTACTTCAGTCGACCAAATTTACACTTACCCAAAACCCAATTAACTGAGACAACTCCACCGAAACCTTATTACAACGAAGCAAAGAACTGCTGATAATTTGAACAGAGAAACTAACCAATTGGACACTGGGGTGAACTTTACCCTTTTCCCCAGAATAGTGAGATCTCAGAATTGGTATATTTAGTTGGGGGTGGGGGGCAAAGCCCCCCATTAATATGGCTTTAAGTTTGTTTTGGTATTTTCTTTTGTGTCCTGGTGACCAAGTTACTAGTTTCGGTTAATTGGGTTTCAGCCAAGTGTAAAGTCGGTCTACTGAAGTAGACCCGTATGTATATATGTATATATGTACGTGTGTGTGTATAAACACTAACATGGTTTAGTAAAAATATGATTTGCAATATTTGATAGTGTAATAATTAAGTCATTACACAACTGAGAACCATATATAAACTCAACCTACTGCTCAGATAACATTTATTACTTTGATCTCTGCATTTTCAAGACACTACTCCTTTAAAAATATAATTATAGCTTTAAATATGACTACCAAATGGGCAAACAGACATGGGTATTAATATGTTTCTCACCATCTCATATTTACTACATTCTTACGCTTACAATATGCATTCTGCTGAACCTCAGGTAGGCCTAGACCTGAGGCATATATCCTAGCTATCTTAGTTTTTTGCTTAAAGGAGATTCAGAGTGGAGCTTATGTGTTTACATTAACAAAGGCAATTAGCAGATATGTTATTCCAACTACTTTAAGTGAGGATAAGTAATATGACAAATGTTAATGAGGTAATAGTTGCAAAAAACTAAACTTACTGACATTCAGGGAACTCAATGATTATCATGGCTGAAATGGGTTTACATTTTCTTTTCAAGGCAGCATTAATATTTTAAAGCAAATCCTCTCCTATTCCTGTGCATAAACCATAAACAGTGAAATTTCTGATGCCTGGCATAATACTGGTGCTCTTCCCATAAGAAATGTGCTCTTCAAAAGATACTGAAATACAGGCATAACTATCTGCACCTGCTAGATTACAGATATTTATGATTTCCCTGTTTATAGTTTTCTTTTATTCACTTGTTTCCTGAGTAAACTTAGAGAAACAAGCCTGTTTTCAGGGGTGACCCAAGAGCACTGCCTGGTCACGTGACTTGGTCAGAATCACACAAGCAAACCGAGGCACAGGAAGTTGAATTACAAACAGAAGGATGGAACTCATTAGCAGATTATAGCCTTAATTGTGTGTGTTAATATGCCAATTTCTGTTGCCTACCAGATATTCCTTGCTGTCCACTCAGTTCCACTGACCACACCATTGTTTCATTTGCATTTTCCAATAAAATAACTTTATAAAATGCTTTCTTACTTCTTTAGTCAAACAAGAGTACAACAATAAACTAACAGATGTACTTTAATCAATATTCTGTTGCTTAGTTCCACTTTAATAAGGCAAAGACCGCTGAAAGATTGTTTTGTAAATTAATGTTTTTAGCTCACAGTGCTAGAAGGAAATTCATGTAAACAGAGGGGTTACAAGGTCACAGTTAGAAGCAGTCTGTCTAGAAGTCCAGATCTCCCTAAAGTGCATGGATACATTCAAAATTAATTGCTATGAGCCTGAGTGGTTTTCAGTGATTAGAACTATATCTGAACTACATTTGAAATGAAACCCAGCTGTGTGTCTGCTTAGTGTAGCATATAGCTGGATTTGACAGGTGTATTAGATTATCAATTTTAGTTGCCATTTCATGGAAAAAAAGAAAGAAAACTGGGACTCAGTTTGCAATCGATGCCCCATAGGGTGCTTAAAAGCAATGTCTGCATATTTTGTTTTACTTTAATGAAGAAGCATTATACAAGATTTTTTTTTTACCTTTATGAATGATCTGTCCCTTCCTTGGTGACCATTGGTTAGACATATTTGTGATTTTTTCCGTCCAGTAGAACCATTTTTGTGACTTTAGGTCCTAATGCTTTGCATTCTTGTAGCACTGTGCAGCATCATTCTACACATCTGCACAATGCTACAGGAATGTGATAAAAATGTGATAAAAACATAATACTTCCCTTTCTGGCTAAAAGGCAACAAAATGAAATGTTGCATCCATTTTGCTAGTATGGAGTCCTCTTGAAGGCATGACAAGAAAGTGAAACAGTATGATACACTTGGCTATCATGGGTTATATACAGATTGTTCAGTGTTAAAATGAGTAGTAAAGACACTGCATAGTAGTAAAGCTAAAGAACAAGAGGAAATACGGCTTTATTAATGTTTTACATACAAATTGTAAGCACATTCAGTGAATAAAATGGAAAGAAACAGATCCATTATGTTGACATTGTTTATAACATATGGGTAAATCATGAGTAAAAACTAAGGGTCAAATAGAAACATTAGGCAGGTCTCTGCTAAGTGTCAATAAAAACAATTAACTATCCATTCAGTTTAGCAGGGTAGTTAAACAGTAGTCAAAATCCACTGAGTTGTAACAAGGTTATAATTATATTAAATTTAACGTAGACAGGGCAACAGATGAAAATCACTGAAACAACCAGTGATGTTTTTTTTTGTGATGCTAGAAGAACATTCTTTTGCTGTTTACAGTATACCTGCTTCAGGGAAAAAAATGTTGCTAAACTCTGTCATAATCATGAAGCTGTCGAAAATGGGGGGGGGGGGGGGGGGGCACTCACTTAGTGATAAAAAGGGCAATTTTTTAAAAACTATTTACTACCACAATATAGGTTTACTTAGAGGACATTTTAAGCTTAGCCAATTTCCCTTTTGGTGCTTGAATTAACATTTCCTGATTGGCCTTACCTATCCCACAGCTGATAATTGTATATTAGCCCGAGTGAGAATAATTCTGATCATACCATAGATAATTTGAGGGAACCCATGTAAGGGATGCAGCGTTTAGGAACTGCATATTTCCATTAGAGGCATGAGGGGCAATCCTGGAGTACATTTTCTATTACCCATCCTTAGATCCAAGTTGCATTTGAATATGGACAGGGATAAGCTTTGTTTTACTTGAATGGATAGTCTGTAACCCTCTGCCACTCCAGCAGCAGCCCCCTCCCCAGCCACTCCAGTGTTCTATTACTTGGCTGTTTCTCCTCATTTACTATAAAGATTGTTCAAAACGGTAAGCGTGCATACTGTTTTCTTATTTACTTCTACAATGATTACAGAAATTTAAATAAAATAGCACAGACAGTGAGCCATTTAATGAAAACAGACTTAGCATGAACAATAAACTTCTCTGTCCTTGAAATTCAAATCCATTGAAAGGGCATGAAAACCCACATTCATTCTGCATCTGGCCAGTGGAGGACTAAGCTTACCTCTGGGTTGTTTTCAAACCACAGCCTTCTTACACATTTTTAGGGCCATGCATACATGCATGAGATCTTTGATTCACTTTCCTGATTGTATTAAATTATATTCCTTGTATAATACAGCACCACTTGTTAGAATTTATTTTTTAAATTTGTAGTTTTGAAGTCTTCTAGTCAGCAATGAAACAAAATGTATGAACCAATAATGACAAAATAGCAATTTCAGAAAATTTCAACCATTTCAAACGTCTGCCATTACAATCCACCAATATCAGTAACTATGTAAAATCTCTGCAGAAGTAAAGTCATCTAAATAATTCCACATTAAAGGGATCTGTAACTAACGAAGAGGTTGCTGCTAGCAAACAACTTTATATTTCATTTTGTCATCTACAAATATAGTGCCTGCTGCCCTTGAAAAATAAATTGTCTATGTTACATTAAAAAAATGATAAGCTAGTAATATTGCAATAGGGAATGGATGGCAAACTGATAACAGGTTCATAGTTACTAGGTAACGCCTCCAGAGGATGACATTCACAGGAAAGTACAACACAGTACAGTATCAGCAACCCATCTGCATACTGTGGGAGTAGAACCCACAGCCTTCTGCATCAAAAGCAAGTATACTACCTGTTGTGCTACTAACAATGCAAGTAGACTTGGCATAAGCAGCACTAAACTTCTCTTCCCCGAAGCTGTCAGCTTCGATCAGTTCAATCAACCTGCATTGTCACATGCACATGAGAACACGCAAACTCCCCACATTAAGGTGATCAAAGGTCAGGACTGAATCACAGATCCATGAGATGGGAGACAAAGATCTTAAACACTGGTCACAATTAGGAGAAGTACTAAGTAGCCATTTATGCTACGGTACAGAGTTTCTATTTCCACCTTAGCAGGGAGGATATCAGGCTATAGATCACACCAGCATTTTGTATTACTATTCATCATTTTGTTTTTCACTGCACTCCTTGAAATTTGCTAACTATAACCATTTTAATTTTTATAACTGCAACCACATCATGATCACTTATAGGGGCTGTTCAAGGGTTATATGGTCTTCTACAACATGTATGTGTGGGAACACACAATTTTAATCCATTGTGTAATCTTCACAACCCACAGATTCACTATTTTCAATGGTAAGCACTTTTATTAGTTTCCACACACGACCAATACATTTTCACTTGCATCTCCAAAAAAAATGAATTTTTCAATTAATTTGATTTGAATTACTATTTCAAATATACCTGAGCACAACCTTTCATTTACATGGTTTACCTTCATGCACAAGGGTAAACAGCAATTGTCCAAAAGGTAGTTTGCAAACGCCAAATGGAAAAAGGTTTGAATGTACAATGAGCGAATGCACAGTGACATTCGCTCGTTGCACATTCGACATTCTGGGGCGGATTGCACTCTAGTAGGAATCGGAAAATAGTCCCTTTCCCCACTGTAGTGACCAATCGCACCACTGTGATTTGGTTATGTAAAGGTAAACCCATTTACAGATCATAATTTCAAAGTTACTACATGGTGAGCTCATCTGCAGATTTTACAAGAACCAATATTCTCCAAAGTTCCAAATAAAAATGTCAATGTCTCTGTAATAAAATTAAAGAAATACTATAATACTGGTAACAGACCACTGAAAACACAGGGGCAGTGGAAAGAACTATCCATAAAAAAGGGATAATATATGCAATATTATTGGAGCTGGACAGAAAACATAGTTAAATCAGGTTTCTTGTCAAGGGTGGACATAAGCCTAAAAATTACTACACATTCGGTATGCCTTGTTCTACAAGTCAGGCCCATGAAGAAACACAAATAAAAGAGAATTAATAGCAGTAATAAGGTATGCAAATAATCGTAAAAAGAAAACAGTTGCGCTGATGCATATGATGCCATGCTGTTGTGGTATATATACCCTTCCCAGTATAAAGTGTACAGTAATGTAATGATATGTCTAGTCATCTTTTTAAAACTACTCCAAAATGTAAGCACTCCATTGGGAAACCAGTGTCAAAAACTAACAGTGTATAAAGTCCTAAGGAATCCTGTTTACCAAAATACACGAAGAGCTTCTTACCTGTATAAGGGAGCTGCAATTAGACATAAAGAGTAAGATGGCAGTTTGCATTTCAGAGACAGAAAATCCTTGAAGGATGCAATACCAAGTTAGCCTTGATCCTTCTTTCAACCCAGAAGCACTCAGTGGTCCAGGATGTATTTAAATGTCCCTGTCACCAACTTAAATGTACCACAGTGCAGATCAAATTGCCCATTTTATATCTAAAGTCTGTACAAGTCATGCACTTGAAATATAATGCAGGCTGGCACCATAGCTGGGGCTTTTATTGAAGGTGGGCACTGGACATGTGCCAGTCATCCCACTACAGCTGGAATGGGAACAGCAGCAGCTGAAGGAATGGTTCTACACTATCATGCTTGTAGCATTCATCAGAGACTCACGCACACACAGACACACACACACTCCCCTCCCCAAGGATCAGCAGCACAATCCCCCCAGCAGCAACACAGATCAGCAACACAATCCCCCCAGCAGCAGCACGGATCAGCAACATCTCCTTACCTGTGCCTGAATTCCTTAAGAGCAAGATCTGTATGGGCAGCAGGTAGGCAGGCTGAAACACACACTCCTTAACAGCAAGAGCTGTACACACTTTCCACAAGAGCAGGTAATGAAAGTTTAAAATTTCACGCCTGTGTTTGGCATAACACATGCATGGGTCCTGTGCTTGGCGCACAAATGGGACCTCCATTTTTGTTTCTTTTCTTTGCTACCACGGGGACCAGACAAGATAGTCTTGTAAAAGTGGGGGGGCGCTCCCTCTCCCATGCTCAATGGTTCAGGCGTCCTTGGTCATAATCTACTAAGGAAAGATCTCCTTAGTTTATTTATTGATTTATTTTGGTTATCTACTGTTTGATTGCCTAATGTGACCCTCTAATCATAACAACTTCTTTTCAGAAGGCATGGGACAGCTACTAATGTTAATAGTCTTTCTTTTTTCACTCATACTGTATATGAAACAAAATGATGGGAATCAAACCCAGGCTGTAGATAACAGCTAAATGACAGCACATAACTTTCACTGCTATGAAATACTGTGATTTCTGTATTACCAAAGTGAAGTAAATAATATCTTAAGGATGTGGACAAAGTCTTTAGATTCATCTCTACAATCCCTTTCCAATGAAACATAAAGATACTTGACAATTCAAGCAACAAGCTGTCAGGGGCACAAGTTTATGACTGAAATGACAATCCTCCACTTTCATACTGACAATCAGTAACAAAATTCAGCACTGATGCAATGCTGGCATTTATTCACTTAAGCCATTGAAATAAATGGAGTGGCTGTGCCAGTGTGGAAGACTGGCCAGGGGTACCAATTAAACTAACTACTGCTCTCTATGTTAATATGACATATACACACATCATATATCTCAACTGCCCAGATTTCTGCAGAATGTTCAGATTTTTGTCTCATATTTTTGGTGCGTTCCTCATAAAATTTCACTTTTTCTTGCAAATCACTAAGGATTGAAGGCACTAAGTAATGTCATACATTTGAGTTTCAGGCTTTACATCCTTAAGAAAATGCATGCTAACATGTCATGCGATTCTCGCAACCTTGTAAGTTTATAACAGCAATGTTTAATATCTGTCCTTGTTTTTGGGGCTTTTGTCCCACCATTATATTAGACTTTGTTCAGATTTTTTGTACTCAGAGGTTCAGAGGTTTGACACACATACACACACACACACACATATATATATATATATATATATATATATATATATATATACACACATATACATATGTATGTGTGTGTGTGTGTGTGTGTGTGTATATATATATATATATATATATCTAGGTGTACTTTTGAAGAATGAAGGATCACTACTTCGAACTTCAAAAGTACACCCACACTTTCATGAAACTGCACTCTAACAAACCCGCTAGACCGAACAGGCTAGCAGTCACGGACCTTAGGGTTAGGGCACGGGTTAGGGTAAGGGGATAGTTAGTAGGGCTATCCCCTTACCTTGACCCATGTCCTAACCCTAAGGTCCGTGACTATCGCACCACAATGGAAGACATTCCAAATTGGGCTATGTACTCCACTCTGGTGCAATGGTCACGGACCTTAGGGTTAGGGCATGGGTTAGGGTAAGGGGATAGTTAGTAGGGCTATCCCCTTACCTTGACCCATGCCCTAACCCTAAGGTCCGTGACTATCGCACCACAGTGGAGGACATAGCCCATTTTTCAATGTCCTCCATTGTGATGCGGTAGGTATGGTCTAGTGAGCTTAAGCGAAACTGCACTTTCGTTAAAGTGGGAATGTACTTTCCCATTTTAAAAAAGTTTATTTTTGTTGTAGGAAAGTATACCCATATATATATATATATATATATATATATATATATATATATATATATACACACACACATATATACATACATACAAATATAACATCACAGAAGAAAACCAGCACTGAATAAATATTTGAGAATTTAATTGCAGGTTTATTAATGTTCACCTCAGAACAGTAGATAAGAGAGGTGCATTAAAACAGCAGACAAGTTTCACTCATTGGAGTGCTAGCAGGCAAGTTCAGCCCAGAAGGTTAAATACACATAGATTTAAAGTGACATGGCGCTTAATCACATACAGCTTTGTTTTGAACATTTATTCCATACATTCAGCACAAAAAAACCCCGATTTAATCACAGAGAATTATGAATAAATAACCACAGCTATAAACTTTCACAAAACAGCTTTACAGATGTTCGTCAAATCCTGGCTTATACATAGCTCCTAAATTAATAATCCACAATTTATCTTTTTTATCCAACAATACATGTTTTGATTGAATAGACAACCCTTCCCCTGTAACAACATCGATGCCTGTTTTAATGCACGTGTCTTACCTACTGTTCGGAGGTGAAGGTTAATAAACAGACACTTCAAAATTTTGAAGTATTTATTGAGTGCTGGTTTTGTTCTGTGAGAATTTACTCTGTGCACCTGTTGTTGGGAGTGTGTGTCTGTGTGTGTGTGTATACACACACACACACACACACACACACACACACACACACACACACACACACATATATACGTATGGACAATTCATATAATCAATCAGCTAGCATATTTTGGGAGGTGTGAAGCAACGGCAGTACCTGGAGAAAATCCATGTAGATATAAGGAAGAATATGCAAAACTGAATATGTGTGTGCTGGCCAGAGCTCAGGACTGAATCCCAGAGTCAGGACGTGTGAGCCAGAGGACTTATCACTAAACCACTATGTCCAATACTATGTAAATATCAGAACAAATGATCAAGAATCACTTTTTCCTGGAGAAATGTTTGCAGATCGGGTTCATCAAGACTCTACTGGTCCATATTCTTCATCACAGACTGCCACCACTCATGGAGAGGCAGATTTGTATCTGGAATCTCTGATTTATATATTTTATGGGAACAAGTCCTACATCACCCTTCATGGTTTATCTGCTCCCTAACACTGTATGTGAGGAACTCTGATCCTCCTAGCTATTATTATCAAAAGCCATCCAGTAATATAATGAGGCTAGCAATATATCTTTGATACAAGTCTATGCTGTACAATTAGCTTCCTTTACAATGCTGTCAGCAACCTAAACCTAGACTGCTAGATTCTACCTAAGTGATTACTGTCTCACTATCATCATTAGTGTTTATTCTCATACTAGCAAATTGCCGTAGCACATGTAGAAATTTATTCTTCTACATACCGTCCTACCAAACACTATATAAATTTATGGATCTAGGACTATTCACTGAAAGCACATTTCACTGAAACACATTTGACTGTGCATAATTCACTGAAAGTTCAATTAACTGAAAACACAATTCACTGAAACACATTTCACTGAAAGTTATATATGGCCTTTTCCCCGCTGTAGTATGACCCTGGAGTTGGAAATTATAGTAAGGGGGCACCCCCCCACATTGAGGGGTGTGGGGGCCATAGCCCCCCATCTGTTTTAAATATTTTGAACTATACACATGGATATTTGCAATTTCAATATATTACTGTTTTTTAAACTTAATATATATCCACACTATGTGGGGGGCTACGCCCCCACCCCCCCAATGTGGAGGGCAGTGCCCCCCACACACCCCCTTACTATATATTCTAACTCCAAGGTCGCACTACAGTGGGGAAAAGGCCATATATAACTTTCAGTGAAATGTGTTTCAGTGAATTGAGTTTTCAGTGAATTGTGCTTTCAGTGATTTGTGCACAGTCATTTGAGTTGCAGTGAAATGAATAGTCCTAGACCCAAATTTATATTTTATTGTGTGTGTCCGGTCATAGCTAAAAGGTTCTATTGTACTAAGTTAAAGAGGTGGGTATTAACAATCTAAAGACATTTGTTGTTATCCTCTAAACAAAAATATTAAATATGATTAAAGGAAATATACACTAACTTCAAAACTTTTTATTCCTCCTCATTTGAGGAGCAACATTTTCAGTGTTAGTATATATGAGTCATGTGGGTGTGGACAATAAAACACCCATGTTGGAAATAAGGTGAGGGGGCAAAGCCATATTCAAAAGTGTTTTCAAGGTGTAAGAGTTACAGAATTTGCTGGCTTTTGTTGTTTGTTTAATAAAACATAGTTATATTTCCAAACTGTTGGGACTTGCAGTATTGGGTTTTGCATTTCTGATAAGGAGTCTAGTTAAGTAGTGAAGAATCATGAAATAAGCAATAATTTCACCAGATCACAACTATAAAGCTGTATTTATCTGAGATGACACCAAGGAAGACAATGCACATATTACAACTCAGAAATCACACCTCTAATATATGACCTGTCACTTCAAACACGTCTTGTAATCCAAAATACTCATTTAGTGATGAACCAATGAATTATGATACACATAAAACTGATAGCTATCTGTGAAAGGGATAAAATAAATTAATACAGTCTCAGACACTGTTTGGATAAATAAGATAGCATTGAACCTATTAAAACCTGTCTAGCACATATGTAAATCAGTATACAAGCCTTATACTTGTAATGTATGAGGGCATTAATCAGAAAATGACTTTAGCATCAAAGGAAACATTTAACTTAAAATAAAAATGTGTTCGTCATCATTTTATAGGCTAGTTTGCATTCTGCCTTTCTAGATGCATGCTACTCAGATGTTAAGAGTAAAGGCACTAGATTATGAAATACTTCTGATTGGTATGCCTGGTTGCCCACTGACGTGTTTTGGTGCCAGTTCCTTAAGAATTAAGGAGAATGAATCCCGACTGCCAACAAGACTAAGTAAACAGCTACCAAATCCATCTGGAGCTGCAGGTTTAGAATTATGAAACAGCTTGTTCGCACATAATATTGATCATCATATCAAATATTTGGCTTAAACAGGTTAATTCATGGCAGCAAAATAAAGACAAACAATCTGCTTAACACTGTTATTGTGCAGAAAAACCATTCTGAGCAGTTCTCGTTCTATTTTTGGTTTCCAGTAATTTGCACTAAGCCTGCATATTTTATTCCATTTTATATTGCAGCTACTTTATAAAACAGAAACAGTGTAAACAAAGCTTGCATGTTGTCATATATGGTTACATTTGCTTGAGGAAGTGTTTAGTAAAAATGTACCTATACCTTTTTCAGTTATGCAGCCATTAGCTCAAAGTGTCTTCAGTTCTTTACACAGCAAGGTGATGTTGTCAGCTATAAAACAAAAAATGCAGCACTGCATCTTTGAAAAGATGCAGAAAAAATGAGGATGTATTACTGTATTAAGTAGTTTATGAGGATTATGTGATCAAACTATAATTCTGGTTCTACTAAATGATTATAAGAGTGCAGGTAAACTGTCTGATCTCTGTCCTTCCCTTAGTTAGAAAATAATAAGTATGCTTTAAAGTCTTTTTAAAATTATATTTTATTTGTAATGATTTAACAAACTAAGTAAAAAAAAAAAAGAATAGTTGAAAAGTTATTATTTGCAATGTTTGGAAGTCAAAAAGCTTGGGGATAAAGTTCTTTACCTACAAAGACACTGGCAATAAATAAACAAACATATAAATAAATAGTGTTGGTTTCTTGTCTACAGTGACTTTACTTTTCTATGACATTTGGGATAAAGCAAGTCATAGCAGGTCATGAGGGAATAAGTCTGTTAAATTGTATAATACACAACTAAGTCAATACAAATTGTAATAGAGAGGAAAATCTTAAAGTAGTCACTTGGTCTCTAACCCTAACTCTATCACCAAAATCTAAGTAAGAAGCTAATACTTAACTATTGTTGAAACATTAATATTTTTCAAGAACTATATTTCATTATATCCATCATGAACAGTATTTATAAAGAATGACAGCCATTCTTAAAAATATTGTGGCTTGGTGGCTTCTGTAATATGGCAGGGGAAGTCAGAATCTTGGTACCGTTTGCATTATTTATCAACAAACTCTTATAATTGTTGCAATGAGTGTATTTTTTTGTAATTAATATAACTGATATGTATGCAACAGTGAATTCTGCAGTGTGAACATCAGTCTCTGGGCTATATTTGTATGTAAATTGCAAATATTATGGCACCCTAAAACAAGGAACTTTGTACATTATAATAGTTCCATTTTTTACACCACAGCAGTCCCATTAGTACTTTCGCCTTTAACTGCACTCAGTTCATTGTTTTTTAGCAGTCCACTGTCTCCCTTCCTTAAGTTTATTTCTCTTCTTTTGTAACCACTATTGAGTTCTCAGCCAATCTTTTTCCAGAGCTAAACTACTGCACTCTAGCTTACTTTTTCTCATTGTTTTGTTGGTCTGTGAGGGTTGAAGTAAGCTTTTGAACTTTGCATTTCAAAGTCCATAGAAACCTCCTTACATTATACAGTTGTTCAATCAAGTGCAATTTTGTTACTGTTATCACCTTTAGTCAGGTTCAGCTGATATTGGACTAACTCTCCTACTAATGCTGTGTCCTAGAGCAACAAAACCAAGACATTCATCTACTACCACAGAGGCCTTTTAAACTGCCTTGGTCCTTTTACTTATCTCTCAGATTTGTGGCTGTTTATGTTGGGTCACTGATTGGTTTCTCTGTCTCAACAAGTTTTCAACCCGCTTCATTAGCCCTTGTTAAGGCTTGGGCTCACTCCCCTCCCCTACCCTACCCCCAAATCACCCCCCACTCTACATTTATACTTCCATAGAACCACCCACATATTCTCTAACCAATACCATCAGTTCCCTCCAGTAGGAAAACAATCAATACAATTACTCCCAATATTAACACCCACTCTAGTTTACTATCCAAGACTCTCTCAGAAATTGTCTTAATCCTTGCCTCATATAACTATTAAATTATATGTCTACAATCAATCCACTACTCTCCTAACATTTTTTATCCTAATTTACAAAAAAGATAAAACCCAAGTTAAATAAGATACCCCTAAGTCAGATTATTTTACTATTTTTCCTCACTCTACTAAATACCCCCTCAACCTCTTAGGGCAAGAAATCTGGACAAAGCCATAAATAAAAGTGGGTAAAGGCCCAAAAATAGGGACAATTTTTAAGTATTGCTCTTACAAACTTAGAAAGTTGATAGAATAACAGATTTTGCATTAGCATAGATTTTCTGAAGGAAAGGAAGTCTGAAACTCAAATGTCTGTCATTATTTTCTAAATTCAGTCTTTAATGATTTGCCACTAATTTGTCAGGAAACCACAATTTCATGAAAAACAGACCAAAATATGAAGCAAAAATCTGGACAGTCTTTGAAAAACTGTACAGTCGAGAGGTATGCCTAGCCTTTATCACCAATTATCAAATCCATCTCCTTTAAATACTTAGCACTTCAACCAATCCTCACAATGAATGTCAACATCTAATCAACCCGTCTTTCTCCATAACACTCTTCTCTATAAACTAAGTACATCTGATTTATTTTTCTATAAATATTTTAAAACTAATCATCCAAATTTATGATCAAATATCAAACTAATACCAAAATATAACTAAGCACACACTTTTCTCTGTAAAATATCAATTCAAAAATTAGTGGAGATATTCACCTCAAACTTGGGTCCCACTGTTCATAAAACAATCACTTCCAGTCCCAAAATAAACCAGTTGCCTAATACATCTCAGCAAAAAACAGAATCCAACCTCACCTTACTTAATATGAACTTAAGAAGTATGTGCAATAAAATCCATGACATACATGATTATCTTGGCACATACACTCCTGATGTTGTCATAGCTACGGAAACCTGGTTAAAAAAAGAAGGATAATGAGATCACCCCCCCCCCCAGTATACAATATACTCAGGCATGACAGACAAAACAAGTGGGCAGGTGGTGTAACAATTATCTATAAAACTTTCCTGTTACCTTACTTCCACAGGAAATAACCATATTTAACAATGCTGAACTACTAATAATGCTCTTAAAAATCAACAGTAGGAAAGCTATAAGTTTAACATCAATTTATATACCAGCAGGAAATAATGTTGATACTGCTGAAAGCATCCTGTATGGGATATCTCAACAAATTAATCATGAAACTATAATTCTTGGAGACTTAAATATAGACTAGCAACCCATAAATTCCACTACCTCCACTGAATCCATAAACTTGTACAAATTCAGACAATTAATAACCACACCTACTAGAATCAATAAAACTTTAGGGAGACACTCAACATTAGATTAGATGCTTACAAACAAACCAGACAAAATGACAAAAGTAGGCTGCCTCTCAAATAGCATAAGTGACCACATACCATCATTTTCTATTAGAACTTATCATAACCTTTATAAACATATTATCTATAATCAAATACGAAATGCAACCAATTTAAACAAAGATATTTTCAATGAAACATTAAAAAATATAACTGGCATATATCTGAAACAATGCCACTACATACTGCTGTAGAATACTTTAATATCACATTCTTACACACTTTAAATAATCTAGCACCATTCGTAGTCAAAGAGTAGAGCCCAACCACACACCATGGCTGACAAAGGAAACAAAAAAAATATGATAAAAAGGATAAAGCATGGAAAAACTGGCATAAAAATAGAACTCAAAATGCCCTCCAGCAATTTCGACATCTTAGAAACCTTATAACTTAGAAACTCCATGTCAAACATGATAAGAAAACATACTATACAGGCCTGCAAGACAAACATATAAACAACCCAAAACTCTATTGGTCATCACTAAATAAACTACTCCACCTTGGCAAGACCACTAGTCCCTCTCCAAAAACAAACAATATCACAAACTCTATCCCCAGACAGTCTAATTCTTACTTTATACAATAAATATTATCTCTCTCAGACACTAATACATCTGTCCCCACTCTCTCTTCCCCTGTCCAATCAAAACCACCCTCAGCTCTTCAGTTTTACTCTAGTACTTACCTCAATCATAAGGAATTTGCTCCTTAAACTAAAATCTACTTTCTATAGCTGTAGACCAACTACTATCAGACTACCTAAAAATGCCTGCAGAAGTAATGACCTTCACTCTTATCCATACTAATTAATAGTTCCATAACAGAAAGATATGTTCCATCACTGGGGAAAAATCCTACATCATATCACTGCACAAAGGTGGCACATTTACAGAGTTTAATAACTACAGGCTGATAGCAACTCTCTCCACCTTTCCAAAGTATCAGAGAAATGCATCCAAATGCAGCTGATGCAATACTTATCCTCAAATAACCTGCTTTCATAAAACAACATGACTTTAGGCCCCAGCACACCACCACTACTGCTCTACTACATTTTACTAATATAACAAACCAACATAGAAATGATGGCCTGCTTGTGTCCACAGTGTTCTTAGACTTGTCAAAGGCATTTGATACTGTCTCACACCAGCAAATACTTATTCAACTCTCCTCAGTAGGACTTTCACAATACTCCTTTGTGTGGTTCCTTAGTTAGCTATCGGGAAGGCATCAAACCTATTCAGCCTTTAAACCACTTACTCCAGGGATCTATCCTGGGTCCTCTACTATTCAATACATTTATTAATCACCTCCACAGCTCCACTCACCATGCTAGTTTAGTTCAGTATGCAGATGACTCAACATTAATATGTATGGCCTCAACAATAAATAAGCTTGAAAACATTAACCAAAAGTCTTTATCCTCTGTAGACATATGGCCCAAAGAATCAAACCTCCTACTCAACCCCAAGAAAACTAAGTTAATGCTTTTTACCTCAAGAAGTTACCAAAATCAAAAGCAATCTTTTACCACAAAGTCAGCAAATAATACTGTCACTAAAACTGTAACTCACAGTAAAGTTCTAGGTGTTATAATAGATGATAATCTCATATATGAGTACCATATAATGCATACCATTAACTCTACACATCAGAAACTATGCTCCCTTTATAGGATCAATGGATTACTTACAGATATTGCAAGAAAAACTCTAGCCAACACCTTCTTACTGTCAACTGTCTTATGTGCCTGCATTACAAAAATTATTACTACCGTACTGTCCAGCAAGGGACCTCCATTCTAGTAACAAATTCTTATTACTTACAAATAAGTAAAATAATGTTTCAGGAGACTTGCTCTACTCACAATGCATTACTAAACTCTGGAATACTATCCCCACACAAATAAAACTCTCTAACAAACTCAGTAGTTGTAAACCACTGCTTAAACAACATCTTAACCAATCCTGGTCCTGTACATGCTTATCACAGGTTAAAACTTTTCACTTACAATACTATCCAAATATTCTCCTTAAACATTATATTCTCAACCTCTTACTGAAATGACAAAAAATTTTTATGCATAACTGTTGCCTGTATAATCCACTATGTTGCATGTAAACTTTCTATTTAGTAACTTCCGCCTCTGGAAAATCTTAGAATGTATACGTATAAATGCAACTACTGTTTGTGTACAAATGTAAATAGAAATGTAACTACTCTGTGTTTGACTAGAACTTAGTATAATGCAATGTAAGCAAATGGAGGTTTTCTCCCTGGGCCTCTGCTGAAAATGGGTATTTCCCAGTTGACTTTCCCGGTAAACAAAGATAAATTAATGAATTAAATAAATAAATAAATAATTCCATTAGTTTCAAGTTAGTAAAAAGGTCACACAGAAACACTAATTGGTTAAAAAACAAAAAGAAAAATCTAGCAAACCTAGACTTTCCACTTTGTGATTCCTTAAACCTCTTGTATTAGAGGTGACATGGGATATATGCAAATTACCCCTTAAGGACATCAGGTGTTTCAGCCAACTGGCAATTCAAAATGTCCATGACTTTTTTTTAAGTCTATTTATGGCCAAATTCAGGGCAATAAAGCCAAACTCCACTAGCTGTGCATGCCAATAAAGCCAAACCCCACTAGCTGTGTTAGAGAAAATTAGGTTCCTATATACTGAACACCTTTTATATATATTTACACTAGATAAAACAAGTTATGATAGTTAAGCTCCAGTCATAAAATTAGAAACAGAGTACAAAGGATTAGTCCAGATAAAATCACTTTAGCTAGCAGATCTAGGAGACTCTGTCTCTGCTATCTTTACTGTGAGAGTAAAAAAGGCACCTTGGTGAAGTTTCCAGTAGTTTATTCAGTTAAGCAGGTAGATGAGTGAATGTTCTTGTAGTGCACTACCCTAGTAAACAAATAGTCTCCAGAATAACTTCAATGGCCATTTTCAGTTTGAAATTTCAACATTTTTTCAGGGAATACTGTTTTCCTGAAGAAAATTCTGTAAACCACTCATTGTATACTTAGAGCTCAAGAGTTGCACAAATCACAGACCTGACTGGTGAGTTAATCAAAGGTTCATAATGAGGTCTCTCAGCCTTCCTGATTTTAAGGACCAATAACAGCTCAGGTGTGGGAGTCAACAAATAAATCAATAACAACATATTTAATTTACTATTCTTTTGTAGAGCTGTAGCAAACTACTATGAAGGATCTCAGCATCAAACTCTGAAATTATTTCATAAAATCATGAATCCTCAGTGGGTCCTTGTAAATGTTTATAAAGTTTCTACCCAATCACAGCAATCCTGGCTAGGATAACTAGTGGGCTGTGGACAGGTAGAAATAATCATGATTTTAAATGTCAAATTTTCATTTTCTTTTAATGAAAATAAAGAAAAAGTATTTTCTCCAATTATATGTTGAAACATTCTTACACCTACAGTGCTGCTAGCTTTATTTTCCATTTCACTATTAGACCATAATCTGTAGTTTTTAAATATGTACAGCGTGAAGTTGAAAGATGTGTATGTATGATGGAGAAATACTCAATATGAAACTGTACAATGAAGAAGAAAAAGAATGCAGTCTCCAAGGATGGTTCTGAATGGAAAATGTTTCTATCTGCCAGTATAAATAATTAACTGTTTTTTCTGGTTATGTTTTGGAAAAGTTCCACTTGGGCGGAGTGAAACATAATTTGTTGTAGTAGTTATGGCATAAATAAAGAAACTTTGGGTTTATTTTGACAGTGGTGTGTATATATGTGTGTATTATATATATATATATATATATATATATATATATATATATATACACACACACACACACGGAGATGTGTGTGTGTGTTTGTCATCTAATTTATGGTTTACATTGTAACGATTTAACTTAAATTTTATCTGAAGAGCTACAAACTATTAATTTGAACTAGATAGTCCAGTGGATATACATGGACCTGTGTCTATGAAGAGAAAACAAACCACAAAACAAATAAATCAATACAGTTGAGAGAGTGACTGGACTTGGGTTTGTCAGCTCACCAACAGAACAATATATAAAAATTAATAGAAAACTTTATTTTTGAGAGTATGACCACAGATGGACAGCACAGTAACACAGGTAACTCTGGTAGCTTAAGTGGTACATGTGAAAATGGAATTTCTCTCTACTGTCCAGAAACTGTGATTGAAGTCTTCCCTCATAGCTGTAAAATGTGCTGGCCTTTTATTTGTACTCTGATTTTTACATACAGTACTTTGTGTTTGAAAACTACCCTGCTATTTGTACATAGAGTTCACTTTTACTATGCAATGCTCTAGTATTGTCTTGAAAGTTAAAGCTTGTATATAGCTTTTACAGTGCAAAATATTTAAAAAATTACTTTTTGTCCTTTGCACTTCTTGGCTATATTATACATCGCACTCACTTTTACTCTGAAACAGTGGTGAGTTATTCAATTTACATTAAATTGCAGATTTTTGACTCAACCTGATTTTGTACCCAGGGTGGTTGCAATATGAAATACAGTTGATTAAGTGATTCCCACCTGAATGTAAATGTGACTTAACATATTACACTGTGTAGAGTTGCCAAAATCAAAAAAAAATATTTTAGACAAAATGCATTTTCTTTATAATGGTTATCATGATAGGTGAGAAAATAAGGGTCCTTACTACATACCCGAGATACTTTATGGGGTACTCATATTAAACAGTGAGCTACTCCCCTGCATGGGTTCAGATAGAAGGTGATGCTATTTTTAACATTTTGCAAGCCATTGTGACAGATTTCGGTCTTGTCTCTTTATTAACTCACTCCCAGCAGACATTCTGCACTTGTCCGTCGCTCTTTATGCTGATGATACTGTGATCAATAGACCTCATGCAGTCTGAAAAAAACAGCTACAAGAACATACGTCCCAATCTCCCAAATCATTTTTTGCAGAATGCCTGGTACAGGTCAGACTAAAGCGCTAAATCGAGCTTCAGTAAAACTGTCTGTGGAAATGTTTTCATTTGCTTTATTATTTTATTAATGTACTGGTTGGTTAGAGCATGAAGTGATTCTGTAGTCCACCTTGATTGGTAGCTAATGTAGTGGAAACTGCTTTTAAACCTTAACAAAAGCTAAATGTATGCTCTTCAGAACCAGTATCACGCTCTCCATGGTATTCAACAACAGGCGAATAACCCTTAATGACTCCACCTCCTCTGGAAAGCATTACTATTTTTCACTATTTAGGAACACGGCTGGACAAACACTTTAACTTCCAACACCACACTGAAGTAACAGCAGCAAAAAACAATTCATCTGTAATGAGCCATCAAGATCTCTCACATTTTCTCCTTCAAAGCAAAGTGGGTGCTTCTTTTATAAGTTGATGTCAGTCTTCCACTGGTAGCCACAGACTAAAAAAAAAAACAAAACAAAACAAAAAAAAAAATGACTCTCCTCTTTACAGACTCTTGTAACAACATGTGCAGATTTAACACGCAATCTGCTAAAAGACCAACCCTCTACAAGGTCCTTGCATACTGGCTTCGAGTCATTCACAGAATAAAGTTATTATGAGGGTCCTTACATTTCAAACTAATTAATCTTCAGACTTTTCTTTTCATGGCCATCTGGCCAATTCCCCAAACTATAGATTACAACTTCAGATCAGTGCCTCCCGACATAACCACCATTCAGAACCCAAAGCAAAACTTCACTGCACAAAACATGGCTTCTCCATCCTCGGCAAATAAATCTAGGAATTCCTTCCTACCTCTCTGAAAGAAATTTCCTTTTTTACAATCTGAAGAACTTGCTCAGCCTTTAGTATAAAAACAGTTTAAAGAATATTATACTGATTTCAAAGTGGCTTTCTCATCTGACTGTCAAGATGCTACACACGTCTGAACAGCTGCCAGCAAAATTGTTTAACAACAAAAGTAACTAGACCCTACTAATTGAAGATGATAGGTTCATAGGTAAGAAGGCTGCCTTGCAGGCCATTTTAAGTCTAGCCAGTTTCCCTTTTGGTGCTTGAACTAACTTAACTCATTTGGTGTTAGACTGTCCCTACCCACCCCATAGTTGATATTTATATATTAACCCTAGTGAGAATAACAGGGATCAGAACACAGATAATCTGAAAGGACCCATGTCTGAGATAAAGCATTTAGAAGCTACCTCTCTCTATTAGTAATACAGGGGGCAGTCCTGAGGTAAGGTTTCTATTACCCATCCATACATTTAAGCTGCACATGAATATGGATAGGGATGAGCTTTGTTTTACATGGATGGGTAGTCTGTTTACAGGGCAGTGGTATCCATTGTGAGACATACCTGTCCCTCCAAACCATTCTGTTTATGTTGGTTTAGATTCTTAGATCGAGTATTTCTGATACCATTGGACTTGCTGATGTGCTGCGTTCCATCAATATTGCATCACAGGATGCCTTATATGATGAACACAGGCAACCTCTTAGCAGCCTATAGGATATATTATAATGACAGAACTCTGAGTCCATGTAGGACATGTTATTTAGGTCTTGCATCCTTTCAGTAATGTGTATCTGTGGGCATTCCAGTTATCGCATGCAGCTGGACAGATACATATCAAAGAGGTATTGCACTCAATTATTGGCCTAATGAGGACTGAGTAAAGGGGCCAATTACATCCCTAGATGCAGGATACAATCCCTTTGCTTATAAGCTGCTCAGTATAGAAGGGCATGATTATAACGGTAGACACATGCTGGTTGAAAGTTAGGACACCAACCATACAAGTTCTCAAAATCCCAAACATCTAGGTCAACTATTAGGGATGTATTGTCAGTGTGGCAGTTTCTGAGGGTAGATAACTTCCCAAAGGGTAACATAATGCATATTTTTGGCATTTAGTTTCAGTCTATGATTTTGGCACCAGTTATTTATTTAGGACAACCCTTCCTGCAGGATGACTGTGCCATTTGCGGAATCAAAGACTGTTGCTAGCTTGAGTCATCTGCAGAGTTAGTGTGACAGAGCCTTTTGATATTGTCTTTTATTTCAGAAACGTTGATTTCATACAGGAGAGGTCCTAGCACAGACCCCAGGGAACTCCACTGGTATCTGGTCTGTTTGTGGACGTAACGTCCCCTATTTTGATTTCCTGAGTCTTATCTGTGAGCCAGATGGGAATCCAGAGGGTGAAAAAGGGGTTTATTCCAAGTTTATTTACTTTTTCTACTACGCCTGAGTGGGTAACTGTGTCAAAAGCTTGGGCCAGGTCAAGGAAAGCAGTGTGTACCATTTTGCCTTCATCCGTTGCTTTGGTATCTTTCAAAAAAATCCACCAGAATGAGTAAGCATGAAGTGCCTTGATGAACCCAAACTGAGATGGATCCAGCATTTGCAGGCTCCTTATTTCCGGATTGATTAGTTCTATGACAAGTCTTTCCATAGCATTGCATATAAGGCTGGGAAGACTAATGAGTCTGTAATTGCCTGTAGAAGGTCCTCCCTTATGTCATAATTACAAGGAAACTTTTCCTGAAACATAACCTCTAGACAGGGGGATGTGCCGCTGCTATTTAACTCCAATACCAGATCACACACTTAATATTGTAGGTCCTTGTATATTTACACTGTAATCCATTAGAAACATCAGTTTTACGTATATGTGTGTTTGTGTGTGTGTGTGCACATACATTTATTTATAATATATATGTATACATGCACATCTACATATAAATATATATATATATGTATTGTTTCATTCCGTATGTCATCCTACATCCTTGATGACCGGTGCCCTACATAAATTCCAGGTCTACCAGTTCTGATCCTTCCATGCTTTTTCTGCTTCCTCTGGGGCTGGATATGGAATCTAAGGGCATTCTGGGACTCTTGGCAATCTTCATTTTGGTGGGGTGTTTTCAGTAGAATACCTTCATTTGAGCATCCACACCAACCTTGAATGGGTGTAACGCCGAATCAGAATGTTGAATTTCAAAGTGGCGAACGGTCGGAATATCATAAAAAACACCGAATGCAACATTTCTGACCACTCTACCACCTAAACAAGTGCTACTATGATTCCAAAAAGGGGGATATTGTGCATTTCGCACATATTGCATTCGGAAAAATTAGAATTTGCTGTACTGCTTATGGACATTTCCTGGTCGGCTATCCACTGGCCGACCAAATGAATGTATTCTGTTTTCAGTTATGGCCTACCCACCACTCCTCGTTCCCCATATGGTGCTGGGGTGAAGCTCAAAGGGCGGACATGCAGTGGAGGTGTGGAGTATACTGCCACCTCTGAGACAGCTCAGCCATTCCTACCACCATTACCCTTCCTTGGGCTACCCCACTGAGACAATTTCCTCAGCCTCCTCCAGGGATCACAGCTGGGAACACCCAAGTAACTAGCTACCCTCTCATGCCATTCTGTCAGTCATCTAAGTTGGTAATCAAACCTGAGTTGACTGGGCTGTAGTCAGGGCTTTATCCCTGTACTCCGTGAGCAGATAGAAACAAAACATCAGTTAAAGAACACTGTTAAGCTGCAGTTACATTCAGTTAGTTATAGATTAGTTGGGGGGCATAGTTTTTATCTGCATATGCCTTCGTAATGGTCATGTAATTTCTATTACACAGGTTAACTTTTAGTAGCAACATTTTTGCAGCTTAATAATGTAGATAAACTCCATCAATACTACACTAAATTTTCTTAATCATATGGCAGATCAGATTTGGAATTGTCTGTCAGATTCAGTGAGGTAAGTTAACCCCTCCAAAACCTTCAAGACATGGATGCATGGTTTAGTGATTGTGGTTTGAGACCAGCTATATATTTAGGATACAAGCTCTGTAATGATCAGTTTAGGTTTTCATGAGTCTGTTTCTTAATACACCTTGCAACATGCACTTTAACACCGACTACAGGTATGAAAAGAAACTGCTGCTGCTGAGCATGAATGCATGTAATGTGTTCAGATTGCTCTGCTTCTCTTGTTGACTTTCTTTATAAAATAAAATTCTATGCAATGTTTTCACAAAAGTAAAAAAAAAAATCCCCTGCTATATCAGAGCATTTGTATCCCTCTTGACCAAGACAAAACTGTCCAAATTAGGACTGTTCTATGAAAGCAGGAACAAATGGCAACTCTAAAGGGTAAGAAACCTATACAGTTCAGGTACCGTTCAAGCCTCAATTTAACCATTCTTACATTCATTGTGATTGGAGCAGTGTGTCATGCCCTTGCTGCTGATTGGTCAATCATCTGTCTCCATGACATAGTTTGCAATATAAGTTGCAAATAGAATGTCAAAATGAGTGACGCCAAGCAGCTTATAGTCAGCTGGATCCATATAAAATATGAGAAAAAAATATTTAAACAGAAAAGGACAGCTGGTATTTAGTGTGTAAATGGAAACCATAAAGGAAGCCATTATTCACATCAGTATACCTTACTTAACAAATAAGCTCTCGAATGTATTTATAAACATCATTAAGTTTTAACCAAGCAGCCCCACCCCATTTATCTTCTGCGCCGACAGAAAAAAATGCAATTAGAACCTGGCTACTATAATTCAGAAGCCTCTGGAAATGACATCTGCAATTTCTGAAGAAAGCCCCTAAGAATTAACTGACAGTTCAGTGAAAAGTTACTAATTTTAGCTGCATGCTAACATGCTAAGTCTGAGGAAAATGTTGCCTTTTAAAAATGAAAGTGTGATATCTGCCAAAAAGAACAGCTGTGCTGAAAATTGCCAGTGTTGCATTATAACTGCATCTAACAAGAAGGACAAAAGGTACAAATTCATTCAAATGAACATAACAATAAGTAAATTAAATAAAAACATTTGTCAGCGGTTAGCACTGTTGCCTCACAGCAAGAGATTGTCCCATTCGATTCTTGGATGGAGCACCATCTGTGTGGAGTCTGCTAGTCCTCCCCGTGGTCGTATGACGTTTAAAGATATACAGGTAAATGTGTGCATGAATGGGTGCACCTTCTTTGAAAGTTGGGCATCGTGCTGGCAACTCAGCACCGTAAAAGCCACTGCCAATCATTAGCAGACTGGAGTTCCGATGTGGCAACCCCTAACCGGGAAAAGCTGAAAGGCTTCCTCATTTCTAATGTACAAAGAAATGTCTTGCCATTACAAGGTAAGCAAAATGTCCCAGAGTTGCTTATTGCAGACCACTGTTAATTTCTCCAAAAACAACATTCGAGTTTATTCCTCAAGTTCACTGCAGTTCTGATTCCTGTAGCTTGCATATGTTGTAATATATATATATATATACACACACACACACACACATATATATATATATGAAAACATGTACCTTCCTAGTGCTACACATTAAAGTAGAGTTTTCAAATAGATTATAATTACTTACTCAATATCATTATTAATAATATAATGCTTACAACATACTATTTAAGCAAGCACTACTGACTTACTTCCATCCAGCAAACCATCAATGTGTAACAATGCAAGGTGTGTGTGTGTGTGTGTGTGTGTGTGTGTTTGTCTGTGAGCACAAGGCATTATAAATATCACTGAGACATAAGGAGGAGTTACTTTAAATAAAAAGACAATAACATATGTTGGTGACAAAAACAAAATCTGAAGAAATAATGTCCAAGAGACAGACCATTTTTAAGTGTAAATACCACCCAGGGTGGCTGCTACTGGGAAACAACAGACTTTGCAGAGACAGCTAGGTCATCCTCCTGTGGTGTCATGCCTCAAAATACCTCTGGATGGTTTGCTATAATATTCATAACTTTAGAGCAGTAATGTTACTAAAGCTGTCACATTCTGAAGATACTCAACAAAGTAGTAACGTTCAAAGTTTTATCCGGCTGATACATTGTTGTGCTAAGTGGAATATAGTCAATTCTTATTAAAAAAGAAAACTAGATCTTCTGATCACAGTCTCCAGTTTATGTAGAACTTCTGTTGTTTGATGACAGATTACAGTTTATCTAACACTTAAATTGTTAGTCCACAGACTTCGTTTCTACATTACTGTTCACCACTTATCAAATGAGCATCTTCTAAGTAAATTGTTAGAAGTGTGTGTTCCTCTGACATACTTTTTCCCTGCCCATCCCAAGGTCATTTAATAAAACTGGTTACAGGATCTACAAAGTCCTGACTGTGACTGCAGACGTATGACTTTCTGGGCAAGTTTTAAAGGTTACCCCTGGAACAGTACATGCAACTTAAGCTGTTCACAGAACACATCAGCAATTATATCAAATTAATTAGGCCCATCTTAACACATTTATTTCTATATAATTACATTATTTTTAAATAATTATTTTTGAAAAACAAGTGAAGGCCTTTTAGTTACTGTACCTTTCCCTGAACCATTTAGTCTCAGCTACGTTTGTGCTGATGGCACTATATCCATATCAGAAAATCACATTTTCTGTTAAATCTGTTTATAATGGGTGTGGCACTCCCTTAACCCCACTCCAAGCTACATATGGATAATCAATGCTTCCCAACTGTCCCTGATTTTCAAAGACATCTCTCATGTTTTTTATTGCCCCACTCCAAATTTGGAATTTTTTTAAAATGTCAATAA
The DNA here is from genome assembly GCF_019279795.1 of Protopterus annectens. Lineage (NCBI taxonomy): Eukaryota > Metazoa > Chordata > Ceratodontiformes > Protopteridae > Protopterus > Protopterus annectens. The sequence goes on along the minus strand of NC_056747.1, from coordinate 653,568,332 downwards.
ATAATGACAATCATTGTAGTTAGAGGCTTTTGTTTAAGAAAATGCAAGTTATTTCCTACACTTTTACTTTGTCAGCTTGCCAAGTTAATGTTACCAGTACTTATAAACTGTTCCTTATTTGAAGTCTTTGTACCCAATTACTTTTGACTTCATCCCCAGTTCTGGAGATAAAAACTAGGACAGAAGTATACATTTCTTATAAAAGGAATTAACAGTTTGTCATGCTTGACTGAGGATACGTGTCCCAAAGTATGAACATTATGCAACAATAACAGGATATAAAAGGTGATTTGTCTACAATAACATATAGTCCAAGTCACCAGCATTATTTGTTAGGATTGGCTATTTGCAATAATAAGAGAATGACTGTAAAATAATATTAATAATATACACATATATATCCATATTAGCTGTGTGTGTGTGTGTGTGTGTGTGTGTATGTGTATATATATATATATATATATATATATATATATATATATCTAATGCGTTTTTGTGTGTGTGTGGGTGTGCATATATGTATGTATGTATATATATATATATATATATATATATATATATATATATATATATATATATATATATAGACAGAGAAGAAAATATAGAAAATATACAAACAAAGAGACAGATAAAAGAGACACACAGACAAACACACCCCATAGCCTTTGTGGCCCAGTTTATGGCTGAAAGGATTCATTGACCAAGTCCATTTACCCAGTTACTAAATGATAAATAGACAGATTACATACATAGATAGACAAGTAGACAGGCACACAGACTGTCAGATTAACATAATAAAAGCTTGGATAAAAACATTAGTAAAATGTCAAAATGTTGCAGGTTAGAAATGCTGATAGTGAGCCATTATTAACCATATTGACACTAAGCTCCTTATGTTATGTAGCTGGTGTTACATTTTCATCAATGTCTACTTAGTATTATGAGAGACTGGAAGACATCAGATGTTGTTACCTGACAAAATATCATTTCACATCATTAAAGGATCATTTGTATGTCACAACATATTATATTCATGCCTGCCTTTAAACTATGACAGCTGTCATATTTGTAACTCAGTGCAAAGAATATATTTGCCAGAAAATTGTATTCATACATTGTGGAACATAAAAATGATGAATGAGCTGTGGTTTGATTTTTTTACTATATGTAGAGATATGAAGCAACACTTCATATTCACCAACAGTGTCATGGCATCAATAATTAATAAATCATTTCTGAAATACCCAGCCCCAAAGCTTTTGTTTTAAAAATAATGCTTTGATCCATTCTATGTAAAATTTATTTTTAATGACTGATATTTATTCCATGAAGACAATCTTGAAATATCTGAATGAAGGATTTTCAAACCAGGAAGTCACAAATCATATTTCAGAACTTTGTTAAGCTATTGTAAACTTTACTTGTTATACGGGATGTCTTCAAATTATGGAAGCTAATTTCTGATACAAGTCCTTACTGGATATTTCTAAATGCATAGATATTCAGCCAGGTAATATGCAATCAGTTGAGATTTCCAGCTGACATTCTCATCAAGCAGGGTTTTGCCCAAAAATTTATGTTACTTTTTTATGTAACTAATGTAATTTGTGGTCACTGGACCTTAAAGAATGTGTTGGTCTTCTGTGCACAGTATGCCATTTCCAGCTGTCTACCATGACGTTTACTAGACTGAACTGCTATGATGAAATATCATTAGCTAAATGTATGGATAAAAAGCATTTAATGTAATATAAATATTCTTCGGCCAGGGCATCAGAGTGTCATGTTTATTTCTGCCAGCAGAAAGACTTTGAGAGCTGATTTTTTTTTTCTGTTTCCTGATTACTCTTGCACAGAGAACTCAGCCACCTGAAAGGATATTTCTTTTGTGTAACACTAGTATATGAATAAGAAATTATAGTAAATGTATCAATGGAGAGAGCAATTTTGGGAATGCTGCTGACTGCAATAAGTAACTCCATCTGATATGTAGGTCAGTGCAGAAGAAAGCCTATTAATTTAAGGTAACGTGACCTCAAAGATGAGCATATTAGTAAATGCAAAGGGGAGCTTTTGCTTCCTTCCATCAACCAAGAACACAGCTTTCCACCTCTGCTGCAAAACTAATGTAGTCACTTAAATATTTTGCAAAGCTGTCACTTTTTCTTACATCAAATAATCAGGTGGAATGAGATCCAAACATTTTGATACGCTCAGATGTATTTTTTCACAACAAAGTGGAACTGCACAACCTGGGAGTATTACTACATCTGTCTTAATATTCAGATTGCATCAGTATTTTCAGATCAAAAAGCATGCATTTTAGCAGTCACTACTGTTCTTTCAAGAAGTTAACACTGTATAAGCAGATAACCAAAAAATAAGTTCAATCCAGCAAAATAAAAAGTCATTATGCACAGCAAAATGTTGTATTTTTTCTGCTTTGTTCCAATTGTTTATTACACCAGAGTAATTGAGGAACTAACATAACAGTCTTCGGATTGTATAATATGTCAACTTGTCAGGTATGCCCTGAACTATTCATTTATATACCATGCTTTGCCTAGTTTCCCTATGTGAGACAAAACCTGAAGCAGTTACTCAGGACTACATTTGCTATATTAAGTTCAGGTACTAAACACTATTGAATCATAAATTTCTTACTTCTTATACCTGCATAAAATGCTTTTTTTTTAATCACTTTTTAACAAATTCCTATTTTAACAATTCAAACAAGTAGCTAGGGAACAGCATTATGTTGCCTGCTGAATTTAAAAGGGTAAAACAGATTGGGTCCATACCTCTCAAATGTATAGATTTTCGCAGAATGTCCAGATTTTTGCCTCATAGTTTTGGTTCGTTTTTCATAAAATTGTAGTTTTCTGGCAAATTAGTGGGAAGTGCTTAAAGACAGAAGCTAGAAAATAATGACAGGCATTTAAGTTTCAGATGTCATACCCTTCGGAAAATGCATGATAATGCAAAACCTGTTCTATGAACTTTATACGATTGTAAGAACAGTATTTAAAATTGTCCCTATTTCTGGCCTTTGTCCCACTTTTATTAATGGCTTTGTCCAGATCTCTTGATCTAAGAGATTGAGAGGTATGATTAGGTGTCTGTTTCATTATCGGATATGTGTCTATGAAACCATGTCTGACACAGTGCTATATTTAATTATCTATGCACATATCAGACAACTTGTTGAGAGATTGAGAGGTATGATTAGGTGTCTGTTTGGTTACGGATATGTGTCTATGAAACCATGTCTGACACAGTGCTACGTTTAATTATCTATGCACATATCACACAACTTGTTGAGCGATTGAGAGGTATGATTAGGTGTCTGTTTCATTATCGGATATGTGTCTATGAAACCATGTCTGACAGTGCTATATTTAATTATCTATGCACATATCAGACAACTTGTTGAGAGATTGAGAGGTATGATTAGGTGTCTGTTTCATTATCGGATATGTGTCTATGAAACCATGTCTGACAGTGCTATATTTAATTATCTATGCACATATCAGACAACTTGTTGAGAGATTGAGAGGTATGATTAGGTGTCTGTTTGGTTACGGATATGTGTCTATGAAACCATGTCTGACACAGTGCTACGTTTAATTATCTATGCACATATCACACAACTTGTTGAGAGATTGAGAGGTATGATTAGGTGTCTGTTTCATTATCGGATATGTGTCTATGAAACCATGTCTGACACAGTGCTATATTTAATTATCTATGCACATATCAGACAACTTGTTGAGAGATTGAGAGGTATGATTAGTTGTCTGTTTGGTTACGGATATGTGTCTATGAAACCATGTCTGACACAGTGCTACGTTTAATTATCTATGCACATATCACACAACTTGTTGAGAGATTGAGAGGTATGATTAGGTGTCTGTTTCATTATCGGATATGTGTCTATGAAACCATGTCTGACACAGTGCTATATTTAATTATCTATGCACATATCAGACAACTTGTTGAGAGATTGAGAGGTATGATTAGGTGTCTGTTTGGTTACGGATATGTGTCTATGAAACCATGTCTGACACAGTGCTACGTTTAATTATCTATGCACATATCACACAACTTGTTGAGAGATTGAGAGGTATGATTAGGTGTCTGTTTCATTATCGGATATGTGTCTATGAAACCATGTCTGACACAGTGCTATATTTAATTATCTATGCACATATCAGACAACTTGTTGAGAGATTGAGAGGTATGATTAGTTGTCTGTTTGGTTACGGATATGTGTCTATGAAACCATGTCTGACACAGTGCTACGTTTAATTATCTATGCACATATCACACAACTTGTTGAGAGATTGAGAGGTATGATTAGGTGTCTGTTTCATTATCGGATATGTGTCTATGAAACCATGTCTGACACAGTGCTATATTTAATTATCTATGCACATATCAGACAACTTGTTGAGAGATTGAGAGGTATGATTAGGTGTCTGTTTGGTTACGGATATGTGTCTATGAAACCATGTCTGACACAGTGCTACGTTTAATTATCTATGCACATATCACACAACTTGTTGAGAGATTGAGAGGTATGATTAGGTGTCTGTTTCATTATCGGATATGTGTCTATGAAACCATGTCTGACACAGTGCTATATTTAATTATCTATGCACATATCAGACAACTTGTTGAGAGATTGAGAGGTATGATTAGGTGTCTGTTTGGTTACGGATATGTGTCTATGAAAACCATGTCTGACACAGTGCTACGTTTAATTATCTATGCACATATCACACAACTTGTTGAGAGATTGAGAGGTATGATTAGGTGTCTGTTTCATTATACAACTTGTTGAGAGATTGAGAGGTATGATTAGGTGTCTGTTTGGTTACGGGTATGTGTCTATGAAACCATGTCTGACACAGTGCTATATTTATCTATGCACATATCAGACAACTTGTTGAGAGATTGAGAGGTATGATTAGGTGTCTGTTTGGTTACGGATATGTGTCTATGAAACCATGTCTGACAGTGCTACGTTTAATTATCTATGCAGATATCACACAACTTGTTGAGAAATGACGTGTTTCTGTTTACGGTGCAATAACCATTAACATATATTATAAATGTAAGATTTTTTTTTACTGTCATTGCTGACAAACTCTTGAGAGTTGATAACAGTTTTGTTAAACTAATGTGCTTTCTGGGCAGGCTATGTAAACCTTCCCTTTGTCTACACTTTTTTTTTTTTTTTTGCTCAGTCCTTCACTTTTGTCCCATAAGCAAACTGGAGAGTCTACAAACTGCCCATCGGTGTGTGTGTGTGTGTGTGTGTGTGTGTGTGTGTGTGTACACATCTTGCCAAAGACCTGCAGACATGCATCTTGTTCAGAATTAGTTTCTTTATCTTGAACCCTATGAATGTTGGAATAGGATGTGGATCAAGGTAACCATGAAACAGAAATTATGGATTTCATGAAATTAAGTTATGATAATTTCTGTACATTTATGAAGGTGGGCCTGTTAATCATACTTTCTGAATGAATAATCCAAAATCTATCTCAATTAAAGACAGCTTGGATCTACCAGTAAAGCTGTCATGTAGTTAACCTGACCATGTGTGTTATTAATAATAAATGGGTTTTAATCATTGCAAAATGCTGTACATACAAGCAAAACCTCTACATATGGAAGGAGCTACAGCTTTGTGTTGCCTTGGCTACTAAACAGCCCATATTTTTTTTTTATTATTACTTATGACATGGATATCTGTATGATAATCTGAGCTGCAAAACAACTTACCAGGTACTTAAAATGCCAAAAAGTAAACATGCATGCTCCAAGACAAACTTGGAGTATGCAAATTGAAGAAAATCAAACACTGTTTTCTGCAGGAGGTATAACCCCCTTGCACACTTACACCCCAGTACTGCTTATATATACCAAATACAAGACTGCATAACAGGGGGAAGAAAATCAAAAAACACTGTTTTCTGCAGGAGGTAACCCTTCACCCCTACCCCCAGTAATACTTATATATACCAAATCCAAGACTGCACAATAGGGGGGAAAGGGCATGTTTCCCATTCAAACTATTACAATCATCTCACACTAGTACCTTCAATCAGCTGACCTGCTGAACAAATGGAGATGACAGAACAGCTATAAAAGAAGCAAAAATTTATATTTATATGGAGAAGTCCATGTATATTATACTGTTGTTTGGGACTGCACAGTCACAGCTGCATTGCACATTGTACAGTGTGCATGGGCATAAATGGCATCTCATCACATTCTCCACTTATGATCCTCCTGATTGCTACTGCTTTCTCAGTAATATAAATTTGCAGTTGCATTGATACTCATACCATTGGCATTCATTGAACTAAATTAGCTAAATAAAACTAATTTCCATGCATTACAGATTTACAGATTCACAGTGTCACTTATTATGAAATCTCAGAGGTGTTTAGTAAATCAGTTAACACAGAAATTATTGATGTTCTTTATAGTCTCTGGCTCAAATATCTATCTATCCCATCAGCCATACAGCTGGCTATCACTAATATTTAAATATCTACGCACCCTGGTTTAATAAAGATGAGTAGGGAATCATAGCAATTTAAATAGAATGTCAGGGAAGTTATAACAGGGACACGCTAACATTTAAATGAATTAAGATAATAACTAGGGAGTATCTGTCCGGACATACATTATTTCTCTGTAGTATCTGTAAGCTGTATTATATTGATACAAGAGTTAGACAAGCTAACTTACATGCACAATATGCTATATATGTTCATAGGCATGTACTAGGTTAGCTACCCTTGTGGGCCATTTTAAGCCTAGTCAACTTCCCTTTCAGAAGTGAGAATAAGATCTTCTACCTTGTGACTGTGAGGTAAATACCTTAACCATTATATATATATATATATATATATATATATATATATATATATATATATACATACACCCTCTACAAAAGTTGTGTATAGGTCACATGTGGGATTCAAACCTACGTCAATGGATATCACAACAAGTAAGCGACAAAAACATTACCAATGTGCCTCAAACCCAATCATAAATTTATAATATATCAGAAGCTGTGAATGCTTTACCTTGGAGTTCAAACTTGAGAACAGAATATATAGTTAAAACAGCAAAAGCATCACTGATAATCAATGCAGTAGACTGTAGACTAATCAAAGGTCTATAAGGGAATATACAACTGCAGGCATTAGCAAGCATTAAAATAATGCCCTGAGTCATAAGACTCCAGGCAGTATAGCTGCATTACCTCTATGAGAAAAACCTAGCCAAATGACTCCAAAGGACTTTGAAGTTTGCTTAGTGGCACACCCAAAATAAAAGCCCATCACAAACACCACAAAATATGACCTTATGACCTTGAAACAGTTGAATATAGAGTAGCATACAGATGCCTCCAATCCAAAATATACATTAAAAAAGTCATTGTGCATGTGGGTTGAAGTTCATTCGGCTGGTGAAACACATACTGCAAGGGGTGTGCATGATTAATCTGTTTTACTGTAGAAACTGCTAAAGCAGAATGCATACCTGTTGTACAAGATCCTATTTAAAAAGAGAAGAATCATGTAAATTTTAAACAGACCATTGTACAATGTCAGCATGGACTGATTATGCATGGGAGTAGGTGGTATTTAACTAAGGACACCGTTATCTACCCACTTGTGCTTTGCCCTCATGGCCAAAGTAGGCAATCCCATGAGTTATTGAAGTATTGTGATGATATCCATGCATGATTAAGGTTTATTACCATATTTTAAACATATATTTACTTAATCTCTGTATCACTTCGGACACAGTCTAGGCGAATGTGTCTTGAGCAGAAAAAATATGCTTTTGACTGCAACATATGCAAAGGATACAAGTACATAATTATCATACTGACAATCTTTCATTCCTTTCATGCCTTCTGAAAGTGGTAAACAAATGTTTAGATCTAGCTTTTGAGAAGGAGGAGGCCAAAAAGTTTGAGTACCTACAAATCAACTGCATTTAACATGACCAATTTAAGATTCATTAGAGATTCTCCTTTTTTAGAAAATCATATTGTTGCACTATACCAGGCAGAGAATAACAGACTCATTATATGAAGTATAGTATAGAGTCATCAGCAGATCTGTCTGACTGAATCACTGTAATAAATGAAGGATATAATTGCACAGTAAGGTTCTATTCAAGATGATGCTAAACTGTCAGCAGGACAACCTGAAGCTAACATTTTTGTTGTCTGAAGCCTATTTAGATAGCAGACTCTAACCTACAGGAGCAAGGCAGCCATGTTTCAGCTCATTAATGCATGTCAGTTGTGAGCTTTTCCAGCTAGTCTTGAAGCACTTACAAACAAGCATAAAAAGAACCTATTCCATAATACAGAAAGAAAATGTATGGGTATGTGACAATCTGAAAAAGAAAAAAAATACATATATATGTTTTCTCCATGAAGCAAACAAGCAGCAAAAATGTAAATGTAACCAAAGTACAAAACTCTGAAAAAATGTACAAGACATACTTATCTTCTGTACAAAAAACACACAAAAAAATGTAAAATGAAAAGAAACTGTGTTTTTATTAGTTTCTATTGGAAACTTGACTGGGATTAAAAATATATATTTGAAGTCATACACATAGACACAAATGCCGACTAGCATGGGTTCTGTGTTTCACGGCTACTTACCACCAATAATATGCTACCTCACATAAATGGAACTTCCCAAAATATTAATTGTTGGATATTTGATTGTGGTCATACAGGAGGTTGGAGGCAGAAAACACCTAATCTAAGAAAGGAAGACAATGGGTTTGCTAAAGAGAACTATGTTGATATCTCCCAATGGTGACTTATTTCAAGACACCTTCCGGAGTTCACATGGAATAACTCACTCCCTAGAAAACGTAGCCCACCAGTCATCATCAGTTTAGCTGGTAGCTGGATGATGGAGACTATGTAATGTCTGCTACTCAGTGAATTGATTTCTATTTATTTTGACTGTCTTGGTGGTGACAAAACAAAAATAATGATTCTCTAGACATCAGTTGTGACATAACTAATAGATAATTGGTGTTTTCTAACGTTATTTTTTTAAACCTTATATTTCTCTGCCAGTATACTTTATTCCCAAACAGTATTTCTAATTTATTTAATAAATCATTTTAATTATTAATTTTAAAATGGTGTTGTTTTTAGCTTACTAAGATATGTGGGTACTTGCATGGAAGTGCAGAATTTTATGATAAATTTTAAATGCGGGTATCAATCTTTGAAAAGAGAGAAAGTACAATAATTTAACAGACTATGGCTGGTTCATTTTTTAAGAGCGATAGAGTAACTGTAACTTTGCTGTGCCAGACTGATATTGCTGATGGTAAAGTAATTTAGGAGCAAGAAAGGATTTATGGCACAGAGGGGCATTATTATCCTCTTCTGGAACTATATACAATAGTAAGAGCCTTATTTAGACATGGCCGATATCTCAGTGCAGCAATGTAATAAAACTCACAGAAACTGTTTTCTCCATGGAAAAGACATTAGATAGTATGTGCCTGTTTGCAGTCCCATTCACACACACACTAGCAGGGCTTTGCTCTTCTTAACAGCTATGTCTTATATAAATGCATTACTTCAACGAACTGTAACTTTTCAGCAGATTTGTTGTTTAGAATTTCAATTTGATCACATAGGAAAGAAGCAGAAATCCCCTGGCCTGGTAGAGGAAGCAAAGCACTAAAGAGACATCTTGACATTATATGTTGACTCATTCCAAGAGACCCCTCTTGAGTTAAGTTTTTCAGTTCATCAGGTAGCTGGACATTTAAGTCTGGGGTCCAGCTATTATCTTGTATCAAGGAGCTCCTTTCAATTTACTTTGACTGCTTATATTCTGTAACTCCACTGTAGTGGTAGACAATATCCAGTAATTCTGTACCTAGAGTTACTGCTGAAACTAGTTAATTACACAGAATTTTCTAACTTCATCTATGTATTTAAAGCATATTTCATGAGTGTCTGTGCAAATGCATATTTGTGTGAATATTTAATTCTCAAAATTCATAGGCTAATTTCTTTAGGCAAAGAACTGCATGCATTCAGTTTAAAAAAGTGTTTGCTTAGTAGCTTATTAATGTATAAAAGAGTAACTGCGATGAAGAGTTCATTTTTTCTCTGCACTTTTTCCCACTGCACAGTCAAACCATCTGTTAACCATGCTCATTTATTTTCCTTTACTGGGTAATTCTCAGTGAAAATGAGACCTGGCCAGTACAGATTTGCCTCCACACAGATGTCCTTGCAATGAGAAAGTATTTATCAAGATGTAAATCTTTTTCTGGGTGGGGGAATAGACGACCTGCATCACTGCAGGCATAACAATGCTTTCCTCAATGTGGATGCACAGTCTTGAGTACCTGCAATGAGAGTTGTAACGAAGCAGCTCGATGGCTGAATGTCCAATCCTCCACCAAGGAAATGTAGAACTGGGTAGTCCAGTATTGTCCCCCTTTCTTTTATGATGGCCATATCTATCTTCTGCTTCCATGTCTGCCAAATCCCTGAGCTGCGAATCAATCTTAGGTCACCAAGGGCATAGTCATGTCTATCTCAACCAACACAGCTGACTCTGAAATGGCTCTCAACTGTTAGAATATGTATGCTTTAATCACAATAAGATGTTAAATGTATGGCTCATTTTAAGGAGTAGTAGATGATTGTGAATTTGGTGCATCAGACTGGTCTGGCTGGTGAGAGCAAATTATTTGGAGAACAAGAAGGAGATTACAAAACTGAAAGGTATTAGGGAAATGATTGTATGTGTTTGACTGTAACAGCAACAGCTGTAGCCAAGATACAGTTGCTGTTGGTAAGCTAGTACATTAAGGTACTGAACTCTGAGTGAGGTGGACAAGTTCATGGAGAACAATTGTTTCTAACCTTGCCTTGTAGAAATGTATAAGTTCATAGGTATATACTAGACTACTGACCACCAGGACCTTTATAAGCCTAGCTGTGCAATCCAACCCAATTGTCCCTATGCATCATGGATGTTTATTAGGTGGGGCCTTGTTAGGAAGTTTCTAGAGGTTATGTGGGAGGTATGTTAGCTTGGGCATTGCTGTCTGACTTTTACCATCAGAGACATGGGGACCAGACCTGGGGCAAATTTCTAATTTCCCACCCAGTGGTCAAGGTTACATATAAATATGGTTAGGAATGGACTCTGCTTCACTTCACATGGCTGGAGAGCCTGTTCCAGAACTTGGAGATCACCTGAGAGAAATATCTGCCTTGCCAACATATCTTATTTATGTTACAAGCAAAACTTAAAACCTTGGATCTTGTGGGTCAGAAGCTGTTCATTTTGGGGATGTGGAAAAGGTAAGTTAGAGCTGGATCTAAGGATACTTCATATGCCAGGCATAAATCGTATCTCAGTAACCTGTAGGAAACACAGTATAGAGACAGGGCTTTAAGACAATCCATATAGGACAATGTATTTATGGAATCTCCTGCTAAGGAACCTTTGTGGGTGTTCCAACTGTTGCACATGTCTGGTCAGATATGTGCCGAAGGGGGTGCTATACTCAATGATGGGTCTGATAAGAGCTGAATAAAGTGGCATTATGACTTATTGGACCTGGTTGCCATACCCTACCTTATAAGTTGGTCAACATAAAATGATTTTCTTACTACCTTTGACACATGTTGGTCAAAGGCCAGATTATTGTCTACGTATTTTCCCAGATCTCTGACTACCAGGTTAACTCTAAGGGATGTCTTATAAATGGAGTAATTAGCCTGGTTGGTAATTTTCCCAAAAGGCACTATAATGCATTTCTTGGCATTGAGTTCTAATCTGAGACTTTGACACCAGTCATTTGTCTGTGTTAGACCCTCTTGTAAGATGTTTATGTCATGGGGGGGGATCTATGACAGCTCCCAATTTGCAGTTATCTGTAAACTTGGTCAGCCAAAGCCCCTTGACATTAGCCTTTACTTCTGTGAAGTAGATGCCAAACTGGAGCAGTCCAAGCACTAAGCCCTGAGGTACCCAACTTGTGCCAGGTCTCTTAGTGGAAGTGATATCACCAATCCTGACTTCATGGGTCCTATCTGTGAGATAGCTGGCAACACAGTGAGTTATGTAGGGGTTTATGCCCAGTTTGCTGAGTTTGTTAAGTATACCTGAGTGAGGTATTGTATTGAACACCTTAGCTAGGTCTAGGTAGGCTATATGTACCATTTTCCTCTCGTCTACTGGCTCTCTGATCTTCTCAAAGAAATCCACCAGGTTAGTAGGCATGACCTTCCCTTGAAAAAGTCAAACTGAGTAGGGTCTAGTGCCTGAAGGTTGCCTACATCTTTGCGGATGATTTCCATGATGATTCGTTCCATGGCTTTGCATATTAGAGTAGTCAGACTAATAGTTCTGTAGTTTCCTGGGTCGGTTGATGGTCCATCCTTGTGAAGTAGCATAAGTGTTGCAGTCCACCATTCTTGTGGTACAAAACCTGTTTTGATGCCATAGTTGAAAGGGATTCAAGTGGTCCTAACAGATCATGTTTCAAGCTATTTAGCCGACATCCCGGGATATTGTTGTGACCCACTGAGGCTGATTTTGGCCTAAGTGAGTGCTGCCAGATCTTGTTAATCCTTGTTAACAGCTGGAGAAGGAGTATACTAGTAGGTATTTCACGAGGGAGTTGGGAGTGAAGTTTGAGCTAACTTTGTCAACCATCAAATTTGTTATGTCACTCTACTCAGGAAAGGTGGCACACCATTAACCACCAGTTCTGCACATTGAAATGTGTTGTATTTGAGGGTTTGTACATAGCTGTAGAAGGCCTTGTGGTTGTCTTTAGCCTGTGAAGCTATCTTGAAACTGCAATTGGCATTGTTAAACTTAATTAGCCCTCTTGGATTCCTGTTTAGTTTAATTAGAGAGTTTGTATTATTATGGGAGAAGCACTTCCTGATTTTAGCCATGACATTTTTCCTTTTGTTATATACCCTGAGACGGTTAGGATTCCGGCAGTGTGGTTTGTTTTTGGCTTACTTCTAATGGGTATAGCATTCTCTATAGAGACATTTACATGGTTGTACAGGGCCCTCTGTCAACAATTCCAGATAGGCTGCTGTTAATTCAGGGTTGGGAGAGGCAATGGATTTTGACAAACTATTGCTTAATAGGATGTAGTTTGCTTTGGAATAATTACTGTTACAGGGTCTGCCGGGGTTATCAAGTTGATTTTTAATTTGAAGAAGACAGCTTCATGGTTCAATCTCAGTAGTGAGTACGTGACACTGGGGGGAGTACAACGTTTTCCCATACTAGCCAGTACTGAGTCCAGTATGCTTGAACCTCTCATGGGTGTGCACATTATCTGGTCAAGGATATTTGTGAAAGTCCAGCAATCATTGTGCCTAAGGAGTATGAGGCAGTGTATTTTTCCAAGTCTTTAGAGGTGTAGTTAAAGTATCCCATGAACAGGGTATATTTGGTTTAATGGTGAGTGTCTTCAGTGGGTCTATGTATGAGCTATGGGATTCTGGGGACATAAAGGGTGACCTATAGCTTATTAGGATATGGTGTGGGACCTTGTCTAAGGTGATTTGCATGTGGATAAATTCCTGGGTATCATATTATTTAACAAAGAGTTATACTTGTTGCTAGTATAAACTGAGACTTGTCCATCTTTTGCCCCTGACTGTGGAACTGATGGTCAAAATGTGTGGAAGGCACTGAAGCCTTGCACTGCCAGAGTACTTCCTACATATTTAAACAATGTCTCTGTAATAGCACAGATGTTTACATTCTCCAGATTGAGGGAAGCTTGTAGGCTGTGAAATTTCTTATTTAGGCTCCTAGCAGTGAGCAGTAACACCTTTAGGTCTCTTTGGGTTTTATTTGCTATGTCAGTGGGTTTGTCAATTATGCATGACAATAAAAAGGCTGTAAGAGGGTGGACAAAGTTTTAGCCAATATTTGGAAGTCTAGGGAGACAGGTGCAGACCACCCTTTGCAAAGTAAGGTGATCTACTAACCATGTCCTCTTTTAAAGACACCAACAACTAAGTCAATTATTGAAGTCAATCATCCTTTGTTCATACTGTGGCATCATCCTTGGTAAAGGTAGAATGATCCTCAATGCAAGGAATTACCTGCCTGATACACAAATTCAGAAAGATCAACAATGTCTGTTTTTACATAGTCCAGGGAGTACATCCCAGGTCAGTAACACCCACATGGACTATGGTAAAATCATACTGGTATCCGTCATGTACTGACTTGAGTGGGTGTGTAACTTGGTGGATCCTGGCTCCAAATAAGCAACTAGCTGTTATCATCTTTTTGTTCAGTCTGGTGAGTGCAGCATCTGTGTCATACAATGGAAGCCCTTATGGCAAGAGCCCTAGCAATGTGGTATCTTGCCTTGTGGACTTTACTCTTAGGGTTCCACTGGGTGTAGGTGTAGGTGTATGTGTGGTAAGCTTAGGATGTCTTTGAGGTTTGGGAAAATTACTTTTTAGAGCCTAAGCATAAGTCAGTCTGCATGTGTGTGGTGGCCACTGCATGGTGCTTGTAGTGAGTATGCCCTTGACAGTTTTGTTTGTATGTGAGATTGTGTATATGCAGCTCTCGCATATTGTATTTGCTTTTTTAAGGATTAAATGATTGTCTATGAACATGAGACAATTGCTACATTGTCTCAGGTTGCCCATATCTACCAAACTGATTTTGGATACATTTGGAAACTGCGTGTCCAAACCAGGCGACACTGAGATTTGGCCCCATACATATTTGTGAAACACTTGCATTAGCCAGCTTCTTAACCATGTGACATCACACCGACAGCATGCTCTTTATCTGGGTGAGTTTTGTGGGTGTCATATCCCAAGGCAGCAGTAATCATCTGCTATGTGCTCTTAAGGCCAAACACCTCTATTACTTTTTATTTATTGACATTTGATTACCGGGATAGTCCAGCTGTGCAGAAGCCCTTTTATAGCGGAGGCCCAGACAGAAAAGCTCCAAATTATTACAAAACATTTTAAGAACAATAATTTTACAATCTTCAAAAATAAAACAAAAAAATCTGTAATTTAAATAATTATAACAAATTAGAAATAATATAAAAACACTGGTTAAGAATCATTACAAGGTATATGACAATCAATTAATATTTAGAGAAATTTTAGACAGTTTGTAGACAAATTAAAGGTAAGTTTGTCTAATACAAATAGAAATTGCAATATGAAATAAGGGAAAAAAACAGGCTTATGATATATTTAGAGAGAGTCAGGGAAGAGAATTATTCAGCAGTAAGGAAGACAGTAAGGAGGCATGGAATGCAGAGCTACTTGTTCACATTTAGGGAGGTAGTACACCTTGTGTATATTATTTTTATTTGAGTCAGTGGTGCAGCTTGGAAGAGCATAGCACCTTTCCCTGAATTATTATTTGGTAGCAGCAGTGCAGTTTTAAGTCTATGCACTCATTTATTAGTTGGCAGCATCTGGTGGGTTTATGAAGCGTGCACAGTCACTGCCTGCAAGCTGTGTATCAGCAGTGAGACCGTAAAAGATGTAAGATGCTTTTGAATTATAACATTAAGAAATAGTCATGGAGAGATACTCTTATATAATACTACTGAATTGGAAACAAAGCTGTATCCCTGCAATGTCAAATATTGGTTAGTTCTGCATTCAGGCTAAATGAGGGGAAAACAGCAACCGCAGGTGTCAAATGACTCATCCAGGTCATTAGCACATTAGAAATGAAAGACATTTTTCTCTCTCCTTCAAACCTTTTCAATGCATTCAACTGCTCATTTGTGCCATTTTAATGCAGACGAGTTTGTATATCTCTTACTAAATAACTGGCAGGCAGCTAACACTTTTCTGAAGGGACCACTCACAGTTACTTTTGTGGCTTTGATGTATTTTAATAGACATAGCAGCAAACACTTGGGTACACATTTATAAAAGCAGGATTTAAAAAGACATCAATAAATTGCAAAGGACTATTTTTGTCTCCACAAATTGTGGTACACGCATACATTTTCAGGCAGCATCAAATTGAAATCAGACAGAAAATAATTTAGTTAAGAAACCAGGTGCTGGTTACAATTCCTTCAATGGCTGTAAAAGAATAACTTGGCCTTATTAATTAGTTTAAACACAATGGCAGTGTTTAATAACATGAATTTCCCTGTAATACCTTGTCTGTCAAGTACTTTTGTATCACAATATTCTGTAATGTCAGCATTAAAAGGTTACTGGATCAACAGGTGCAATCTGCTAGTAATATTTCATCTGAATAAATTCTGCTTGAAGCATATGAAATATATTCAGTCTGCAGGCAAATAAATTCAGAGTACATTTTGATTTATGTGATTTGGTTCTTTAAAAGGCTTACAAACTATATGTTAAACTAAAATCCTGTACAAGTTTTGCAGAGATGGGACTGAGTATGTAGATGAGTTGTACAAGTGTAATGCTGCAGTATTAGAGAGATTCAAAACAAGAGCACTGTGACAAAATGCTTTTCTCTTCACATCTGATTAGCACTTTATAAACCATGCAAGGGGATGAATTTGACTGATACGCATGACAGGTAGAATAGAGTATGTAGGATCCTATGATTCAAAAATACAAAAAAAATTACAATTTTAGAGCATGTCAGGTAATGATGTGAAGATATTCATACAGAAAATAGCCATGAAAGACAAAAATTATGTAAAGTCTGCTACAGAGCAGATAATAGGAGTAAAGAAATATCTGGTAAGCTACAAGAGACAAAAGTACATTTTACAATGATAGGGTACAAGTTGGTATAGCTACCATTAAAGCTGGCAGAAATAAAATTATAGAGCAGGACAAAGTAAGAAGTAGCAGAAACAATTAAAAGCTACAAATCAAAAATCAAATAAAATCAGCTAACTAATCCTAACAGATCTCAGCACCTTGACAAGACCACACATAGACCATCTACAACAGATCTGTGCCACACATAGGGAGGTATTTGCAAGTCATAGGGTGGTATTCACAGTCTGGGGTTTTGCATTTTCATAACGGTGATCCGTGAAGAGTGGTGCTACTTGGATATGTGAATCCCAGACTGTCAGCATGCATACAAAGGTACGAAGAAGTTGCTGTAAACATGTCTTCTATAGCAAAAGCATAACATTCTTAACACATAAGCATTAGGGGGACAGCTACTATGTGGTTAAGGGGCTTTACACGTATACATATGAGGTTGATTCTTAGAAATCAATCTATAATGAGCTCATCTGCATAATGAGCATGTAAATAGCCTTGAACTTATGCCAGTAAGCAGCATTTTTTAAGGAAAATACAGCGATAAAAGAGGAAATCAGTTGGTGCTTCTGCATACTTAACTGAAGGTGTCCTGTAGGTAAATATGTCATTTTGGTGCTTCTGCATACTTAACTGAAGGTGTCGTGTTGGTAATTATGTCATTTTGGTGCTTGTGCATACCTGGACATACTCCTCAAGGGGTCACTTGGGGAAATGTTTCATCTGGTGCTTGTGCATACTGGACATTCATTCTCCTGAAGGGGTTGCTTGAGGAAATAATTAATTTGTGTGGAGGGAAGCACTTGTGCATACATAGTCAGACAGCTGAAGTGATCGCTTGTGTCATTTTAGTGCTTGTGCATACTTAATACAAACCAGTGAAGGTCAGGGATAAATGATTAATTTGTATGTCAAGGAAGTGTGTGTGCATACTTAATACAAACCAGTGAAGGGGTTGCAGGGGAAAATTACTAATTTCTGTGCCAGGGAAGTGCTTGTGCATACTTGGACAAACAAGTTCTTCGATTGCAACTCCAATATCAAAGGCAAAGCATCATTTTTAACAATGGACGTGCATACTGCAGTAATGTTGGACTATGAACTGCAAAACTGCCTTATTAGCATACTACGCTTTTCAGCATTTCTCATTTGCATCTCATTATTTTTATGGATTTAGCATTCCCATTTTTGCATATGGGGTCAGGGTGTCACTTCAACAGAGACAATCATCTAGAGCCAACGTTTATATGTAACAGACAAAAGGATTATTGATGATAATGTGGTTGTGTTGGTACAAGACCAACAATTGCTTGGAAAGGATACTTTGTAATAAATGATCAGATGCTGTCTAACTTTAGACATACACTCTTTACCATAATATATGGTAAGTATTTTTTTCTTTTATAACTGGTATGTTTGCTCTGCGTACAGTTACCACAGCTCTGGGATTTGGTGGTACTGGCAATACTGTGGATTATCCAACAAATGCTCATTATTATTCAAAATGAACCCACTGATTGGAGAGCTAAACCAGCATGCCCATAGTAAATCGAGAATATACCAATTGAAAAAAATCCAGTCGTTGAAGAACTACTAAGGATCTAGACTTTCTACTGGCATGTGCTGAGGGACACAACTAAACAGAAGAAAAATCAGTTATGTTCTAAAAAACAAAACAAACACCTACCTGATTTTCCTTACATGTTCGCTCTATCCCTTGTAAATCCCTATTTCTTAATAGTTAAGAAAGTCAGCAACAGAAATTCTGTTTACTCTATCACTTCTGCACTGGTGTTCTGTGCAAGTGTGGAAATGTAAGTCCCATATGCATGCGTAGTACATTAGTATAGGGAGGACAACATGAAAGAAGACTGAACTGCCCTTATATAAATATGATATTTAAGAAAGGTAAGCAATTTCCTTCTTAAATAATGTAATTGTATAATAGCAATAATCCATTCCTGATCAAACCATACCAACAATGGGTAAATCTTGATATACCCACAAACAGGAGTGGATTATTGCTGAATTATAGTGTAAAGCAGTAAAGTGGGTCATGGTTTAGATATGTGGTATGAATTTGGCTATGTTAGATAGAAATATTCATGCTAAAGCCTACTTGGTGCAACATAATATTGTCACACAACTTTTGTTTAGTGCTCATTAAACGGATAATTCAGTGTGTGGCTTAACAGCTGGAGTTTTTTTTTACTTTATGAAATACTACTTTAAGTCCTTTATAAAAGTAGTTTTACTGACAAAATTTGAAATTGGGGGGGGGGGGTTATTTCAGATTTTACTGATGTAGATTTTTATAAAGTGCTTGACTAAGGAGTTAGTAGCTTCTGAAGTTTTCATTAGAACCCCTTTTCAGATGGACAGGGCAGGTATGACCCTAGCCCTGAGTAGCATTCTGTCATCACCCAGACTGATACCGCAGTACAAGGACAAAATGATTGACTTCAACAATTGGCTAAGCTTCTGGTCTCACTCTAAAGGGATCCAGTATTTGTCTGCCTAGAATGACATGTCCGACAGATCACGATGCTTTGCCAGAGATGGCCTGCACCTGTCACCCCTGGGATTCCGGATTCTGGCTAAGGTTCTTGCCTCCCCTATAGTGCCTTTTTTAGGCAAGGTTCAAATGACAAATTTGCCACCGTAACAGGAACAGGCAAGCAAAAACTGAGGGTGATGCTACTCAATGCTAGAAGTCTAAATCTCAAAATGCACTCACTAGAGGCACTCCTTAAAATGGAGAACATTGATATCTGTGCAGTGACTGAGACCTGGTTCAAGGCTCAAGAGTGCACCCCTGCACTACCAGGCTATAACTCATACCACACTTTTCGGCCATGTAACCTGGACCAGAACACCAAAGGGGAGGTGTGTCCATATTCATTAAGGATATCCACACCTCCAGGCTAGTTGCTCAGCATAATGCAGCCGAGGTTATCCAAGTGCAACTAACTCTGGGCAAAACTGCAATCCAAATTGTAGCTTGCTACAGATCCCCAACAATGCCCCAGGATTCCCACTCCTCTTTTCTTGATGTACTGGAAAATATTATGGTTCAACCAAACACCCTAAGAATGGGCGATTTCAACAACCCCACCATTAACCGGGAAAACTACTCATGTACCAACTCCTTCACTTAAAGCTTTCTGGAATTCATAAACTCCAGTGCCCTGGATCAACTTATCCACACCCCCACCAGGGGCAACAATAGCCTAGATCTAGTCATTACCAACATGAGCGACTGGTGTTCCACACCTGAAGTCCACGCCTCATTGGTCCGATCCGACCATAAGCTAATTACCCTAGATATCCACATCCTGCCCCCACCCCCCATTAAATAAACCATGGTAAAAATCTCTCCAAAGCCAACTTCATGCTTCTTAAGACAGAAGTGGTGAACTTCATGACACCCATGCAGATGGACAATACAGTTACGACTACTGAATCCTACACAATTGCACTTTATAAGTACTTACACGAGTGCGTGGATCGTGCTATCCCAAATAGAACTAAGATGCTATCCTTCAAAAAAGGGAAGCCAATCTGGTGGTCCCCTGCCATAAACAAACTGTACAACAGAAGGAAGAAACTGTTGCAAAAGAGAGTAAAATCCCATGAGTGGAGGAGCTCCCTAGTCAGCCTCAGTAAGAACCTGCGATCCCTAATAAAATCCTCCAAAGCTAGTTATGAAAACAACATTGCCACTGATTCTAAAGACAACCACAAAGCATTCTAAAGCTATGTCAAGAATCTCAATGGCAACACTCAGATCTGCTCTGAGTTACAGCACAATGGCACTAAATATATAGATCCAACTGATATTGCCAACATCCTGGCAGATAGGTTCAGTGCTAACTTTACCCCCTCTCACCCCATAAAGAGCCCATCTCTATACTAGAAGAATGCAAAGTTCCTGTAATCATGGCTGCACAGGTAAAAACCACACTCTCCAAAGCCAAGAACACAGCATCCATGAGACCAGACAGCATCCCAGGCTGCGTTCTACACAAACTACAGAATGAACTGGCACCCCACCTAAGTACCATGTTCAATCATAGCCTCACCTCAGCCTTTGTACCCGCTGAATGGCGCACAGTGATGGTTATCCCACTGCAGAAGGGGGGAGCCACCACAGACCCCAGGAACTACCACCCCTTTAGCCTGACGAGCCTGGTCTGCAAGGCCATGGAATGTATCATCATGGAACTTATAAACAAAGACACTGGTATTCTCCAAACTTTGGTCCCCACCCAGTTCAGGTTTCTAAAAGGCAAATCATGTCTCCTAAACCTGATAGACTATTTTGAAGCAGTCACCAAAGCCATAGATGAGGGTAAGGTGGTTCACACAGCCTATCTAGATTTTGCCAAGGCTTTCGACACTACCCCCCACTCTGGAATTATAGATAAACTCATTTAACTAGGTATAAATCCCTATGTCACAAGATGGGTTGCCAAATGGCTCAATGACAGAGCCCACACTATGAAAGTAGCAGACTCCAAATCTGACTTCAGAGCAGTGACAAGTGGAGTACCACAGGGTTCAGTCCTGGGTCCTCTCCTGTTTGGTATCTACTTCTCTGGGAGGGAGGCTTAATGGTTAAGGTGTTTGCCTTACAAACACAAGGTACAGGGTTTGAATCTCACAGGGGATAACTGGCTAGGCTTAAAATGGCTCACAAGGGCAATTAGCCTAGTACTAATCTATGAATCTATGAAGTACAGGCTAACACAGAAGGTCTTTGGCTAACGAAGTTCGCAGATGACTGCAAACTAGGAGCCATAATTGAAACTCCTAACGATGTGGACATCCAACAAAAGGGCCTCACGGAGACAGATGCCTGGTGTCAAAACCATGGCCTCAAGCTCAGTGACAAAAAGTGCATTGTCATCCCCTTTGGTAAAACTCTGTACACATGAACTACAACATAGGCGGTAGTATACTTAACACTGAAAGTGTGATAAGAGACCTTGGGACACAGATGGACAGTAGCCTCTCCTTTCATAATCACATCGCCACAGTAGTCAGGAAATGCTTCTACGCAGCACACCTCATCACAAAAAGTTTCTCATCCAGAAAAAAAGAGGTCATTGTTCCCCTCTACTCATCACTCATTAAACCCGTGAAAACAAAACTGCTATCACCAAAATGTTCCGCTCGTCAAAAAACAAAATGAAAAATACAGCAATGAAGACGGGCAGGTATACCACAAATACAAACTGGCAATGTCCACTTGAATAAAAAAAACTTTATTTCCAACAAGTATGATGAGCGCTTTCGCGTATAGAATATACGCTTCTTCAGATCTAACATATAATAAAAGGCATCAAGCTTATATACACAGGATCTAAGGTGTGGACACCAATCAATTAACAAATTAGTAAGTCATTTTGTCAATTAAAACTGAAGCATAAAATACTTAAAGAGAATGCACCTAGTTATTTAAGTATATGGCAATAAAAGTCGCATAATTTTTACCATAAAGATCAGGCATTCCATGAGCTACGCTCCAAACTAAAAAATCCTTTATATAAAATAATTACTTGAATGTAAGTACATTATCAAGTAGTATAAATAAAGAAATACAAAAATTACAATTCATCTTATCAAGATTTATAAGGCATACTGATACCCTGACGTAGCATAAGTATAACATAGACAATAAATGATTATTGATTATTGATTGATTATTACTCATTAAACCCATTATAGAGTACAACGCCCCTTTTGGTATGTACCTCACAAGACATCTACAACAACTGGAAAGGCCGCAGAAATACCTCACAAAGAGGATTACCGGCCTCAAACAGATGCCCTACGCAGACTGTCTCAAAAAACCTCAGCTTTACTCTGTCGCATATCACCTACTCAGAGGTGATCTCTGCCTAACATACAAAGCTATGTCAAACCAAGAGCTGTTGGACATGCTCCACTTAAATAAATCCCAATCCCTTCAAGCTACATGCTCTAGGGACCTAAACTTGTCACCACAATAAACAGAACATGCCGGAGGGATAGATTCCTGTCCCAGAGACTTCCCATACTCTGGAATAAACTATCTATATCAAACAAAGCTCCTCATTAGCACTCTTCAAGAAAAATCTTGATGACTGGATGGGAAATAGGAAATTCACCCCGGGGATCACTTCTGTGGCTCTGCTCGACAGTGGCACAGGAAAATAATTTTCTTGGGTGGCAAAAGCCAGGGTACCTTTTTGGCTGGGCTTGTACAGGCCTAGGGCCGATAGCGTAGTACCTACCTATGAAACTATGACATCGTATGCACGTTGAGTGGTAGGTTTTAAGTGAGGGTACAGTTGAGTTTCCTGTGTTTGCATTTAGGAATTTATGGAAGTTTAATATATGAGGATGTGGTTTAATTTTTAATATAGGAGGATGTGGTTTAATTTTTAATATACGAGGGTGTGTTTTAATTTTAATATAGGAGGATTTGAGTTTAAGTTTAATATAGGATGGTGTGGTTTAATTTATCTTTGAAGAAGGGCCTGTTTAGGTTTGGGAATGTGCAGTGGTGTTTTCTTTGTGAAAAGCCAAGAATAAATTATCATACTTCTGTTATGTTTGTTCCAATTTTGTGTGTAAGGTTTAGGAGATGCTATACAGCCACAGACGAATTTACAGTGGACTAAACTGGTAACAATTGTAGTTTTTGGAGTACATGTAAGTGGTGTGGTCTACCAATAGGAGAATATCATAAGATCATAGGAGTTTACTAGGTAATTGGCTATGAGGCTCTTATATGCCTAGCCATGAATTTGGCCCATGTTTAGACAAATCAGCACAAGGTGCCCCTGTCCAGCAGGGACATGGGTGGAATTCCAGAGGTATATTTTCTGTTTCCCATCCAGTTATTCAGGTTACGCTTAAAAAGGGGGTAAAGAGGTACTGTGCTTGATGTGGAGAGGGAGTCTACTCCACAGATGGGGGAGTCTCTGGGACACAAACCTGTCCCACCAACAAGTCTTGCTGATGTCACAGACCAGGTTGAGGCCAAGCATGCGGGTTACTCAAGTGGAGCTTGACTTGTGGAATGCAGCAGTCCCACCAAGGTGGGGTCCATGATCACCTTGTATGCCAGACAGAGGTCACCTCTGAGGAGTCTGCATGAAATTGGGTAGATGGATAGGGCTTTTAGCCTATCTGTGTATGGTACATGTTTGAGGTGCTGGATCCTCCTGGAGAGGAACCTCTGTGGTCTCTCCAGTTGCTGCATGTGCTTTGTGAGGTACATGCTGAAAGGAGCACTCTACTCAATAATGGACCTTACGATCTATATTATACCATCGAACGCTTAAAAATGATGAATAATCAGCCCCATGTAAGCAAAAGCTTACAATCTCAAAAGCTCAGACCAGCAATTTTTTTCCAAGGGAAAAAAAATCGCTGTTCCAAAAAAAAAAAAAATTGAAAGAATACATAAAGTGGGTGGCTTTGCCCCCCACACCCCCCTACTTAAATATACCAACTCCGAGATCGCACTTCAGTGCCGAAAATGGCAAATTAACAGAAGTGACCAAGCAAATTCTTTCCCTGGGAAGAATTCGCTTAAAAGCAGCTTTATTATTTTGATTTTTCATTGTTTTAAGTTCAACCAAGACGCATTCTTGGTCATCTAATAGGAACCCTGGGCCTTATAAGGGAAGAATACAGGGATGTTAAGACCTCTTTGTCCCTGGATGAGACACTCTTACTTATGAAGTGGGTAATGTAGAAGGCTTTCTGTACAACGGAAGCAACATGGTGGTCAAAAATCAGGTTGCTCTCAACCTGGGTGCCCAAATCCCTCATGACTGATTGTGTGCTTAGGACACTGTTATTAATGTGATAATTTGTGGGGACGTCACTCTCCCCAAAGGGGATGAAGATGCATTTTTTGGTATTCAGCTTGAGGCCATGTTTCTGGCACCAATCATTTGTCTGAGTGGGACCCTCCTAGAGGATGTCCACATCACTAGGGGAACTGATAACAGCACCCAGCTTGCAAACATCTGCAAACTTGGTCAGCCATACCCCACTGGTTTTGGCCTGCATCTCAGAAAAGTAGATCCCAAATAACAGAGGCCCCAAGACTGAACATGGGGTATGTCGCTTGTTATGGGTCTCTTGCTTGAGGTGGCTTCCCCTATTTTGACTACGTGGGTTCTGTCAGTGAGCCAATTTGCTACCCATGTGGTAACATATGGATTGATGCCTAGTTGAGAGAGTTTATCTATTATGCCCGAGTGGGGAATAGTGTCAAAGGCTTTGGCCAGGTCAAGGTAAGTGGTGTGCACCATCTTCCTCTTGTCCATGGCATTGGTGACTGTCTCAAAGAAGTTGGCCAAATTTAGCACACATGCCCTCCCCTTGATGAAGCCAAACTGTGTGGGATCAAGTGTTTGGAGGTTGCCAATGTCCTTGTTAATGAGGTCCATGATAATCCGTTCCATGGCCTTGCAGATCAGGCTAGTTAGGCTGATGGATCTATAATTTCCTGATAGGTGGATGTGCCAACCTTTATGTAAAGGGATGACAGTGGCTGTCCTCCACTCAGCTGGGATGAAGCTTGTACTCAGGCTTTGGTTGAATAGGGTGCCTAATGATGCTCCAAGTTCCTGCCTGAGTTCACGTAGGATGTAGTCTGGGATTTTATCAGGTCCCATGGAGCCTGGATTTCTGGCCTTTGAGAGAGCAGTGATGACCTGTTCCCTAGATATAAGGGGAAGGGACAGGTACTGGAGATGTCCTTATTTACTGATGAGGGGGACAGATGGGTAAGTTTTTGCTGAATCTGTCAGTCAGCAAGTTTGCTATATCTACAGCATTTGTATATGTGGTGTCCTTGACCATCCATTTTGAACAGATCTTGGGTGCTTCCTTTGAGGTTGCTGACATATGTGAAGAAGGCCTTATGATTGTCTTTAGTAGATGTGGCCAATTTGGACTCGAAGTTTGCTTTGGAGGATTTCATTAGTGCTCTTATTTGCTTGCTCAGGCTAAGGAGACATTGCTTCCAATTGGACACCTGCTCCTTCTTGGTCTTGGACAGCAATTTTTTCCTTTTGTTATAGAGTTTATTTAATGCAATATCCACCAGACAGGTTTAAACCTTCCTTGTGGAGGATGATTTAGGCCTGTCGGGTATTCCTGATTCCATGCAGCTATATAAATGCTCATATAGTGCTAATTCTGTTTATTGTAGGATCATAGGAAGTTACTAGGCTAATGGCCCTAGGGCCCTTACAAGTCTAGCCAAGTTCTACCCTTATTTCAACAATCAGCACCAATTGCCCTTGTCCAAGAGGGACAAAGGTGGAACCCCTGGGGTGAATTTACTGTTACCCATCCAATCATCCATATTGTGTTTGAAGATGGCCAGTGAGGTGCTCTGTTTGACATGATATGGGGGGGGGGGCGTTCCAAAGGTGTGATAACCTCTGGGAGACAAATCTGCCCTTCCAGATTTGTCACATACCAGTTTAAGATCTTTAAAGTGAGTAATCCATGTACCATTTGACTTGTGAATATGCAGCATTTCCAGTAAGGGAAGGTCAAATATTGTGTTATATGCAAGGCATAGATTGCCTCCAAGTGGTCTGTATGAACAGAATGAAGTGACAGTGATTTCAGACGATCTACATAGGACAGATGCTGAAGACCTTGAACTTTCCTTGTGAGAAACCTTTGTGGTCTTTCCAAATTTTGCATGTGCTTTGAAACGTACATACCAAAAGGGACATTGTATTCAGTTAGTGGCATGTTGAGGGAGAGTACAGAGAGGTTATAACTTCTTTTTTTCTGGATGCAATGCCATTACTTATGAGATGAGTAATACAGAATGCCCTTCTTACCACTATGGAGACATGGTGATCAAAGGTAAGGTTGCTGTCAACCTGTGTGCCCAGGTCTCTTACCACAGAGTGCGTACTTAGGATGTTGTTATTGATGTGGTAGTTAGTAGGAACACCACACTTACTGAAAGGGATCATAATACTTTTTTTTTGCATTGAGTTTAAGGCCATGACTTTGGCACCAACCATTTGTGTAAGACCCTCTTGTAGGATGTTGGTATTGTCTGGAAATTCTATGACCGCTCCCAGTTTTTGGTCATCTGCAAAATTTGTCAGCCAAAGACCTTTAGTTTTAGCTTGTACTTAACAGAAATACATTCCAGACAGTAGAGGTCCCAGGACTGATCCCTGTGGAACATGTCTGCTGTTGGAGGTGGATTCCCCTATTTTGACTATATGGGTTCTATCAGTAAGGCAGTTAGTGACCCACCTAATGATATAAGGGTTGATAACTGTCTGGGTTAGTTTGTCAATGATGCCTGAGTGAGTGGGGGATAGTGTCAAAAGCCATGGCTAAGTCTAGGTAGGCTGTATGCACAGATTTCCCCTCTTCCAGGGCCTTGGTGACTGTTTCAAAGAAGTCCACTAGGTTTAAGAGGCATGATCTACCTTTGACAAATCCAAACCAAGTAGGGTCAAGTGTTTGGAGAATACCTATATCTTTGTTGATAAGGTCCATGATGATTCGCTCCATGGCCTTACAGATATGGCTAGTCAGACTAATAGATCTATAGTTCCTGGGATCAGTGGAAGCACCACATTTATGCAAGGGGATAACAGTGGCCATTTTACATTCAGTTGGGATGAAGCCGGAGCTTAGACTATGACTGAAAAGAGTACCCAGTGGTGTTGCTAATTCTTGTTTGAGCCCATGTAGGATGCAACCTGGTATGTTATCAGGTCCCATAGATGGTATGTTTTTGGCTTTAGAGAGGGCATTTATGACCTGCTCTTTAGAAATACAAAGTAGAGGACAGGTGGCAGGGATGTCATGGGGTACAAGTTTAGCGCTGACAGGGGTGTGAAGTTTTCACAGAACCTGTTGGCTGACAGGTTAGCTATGCCCACAGCCTCAGAATATGTAGTATCATTAGCTGCCAGTTTGGCATAAATCTGGGCCTTTCCTTTTAGGTTACATAGGTAACTTAAGAATGCCTTGTACTTGTCCTTAACTGAGGAAGCTTATCTGGATTCATAGTTTGCTTTGGAGGACTTCACAAGAAGCCTTATTTGCTTGTTTAAGCTGAGGAGGGACTGTTTCCAGTTTAGGGCTCACTCCCTCTTACTCTTAGACAGCAATTTCTTCCTCTTATTTTAAAGCCTGTTAATGGCAGTTGTCTACCATGCAGGTTTGCTCTTTTTTGAGGAGCTTGTTTTGGTCCTATCAGGTACGGCAGAGTCAACGCAGTTCCATCTGAGGGGGGAGGTGCAGTAAAGCTATTTATAAAATCCTGTAAGAGGTTATAATCTGCTTTTGAGAAGTTTTTTTTAGTTTGGTTGCTGCTGGGGGAAGGGGGGGTCAGGTGTGATAGTTACTTCAAATGAGACTAATTTGTGGTCAAATCTTTCTAGGGAAGACCTCACAGTGTGAGTGCTACAGTGACCCCCCATATTGGTAAGCAGCAGATCCAGGATATTTTTTAGCTTATTTGCATGAGGTATTTATTTGCTAGATGCTTTTGTAATTTCAAGAATGGGGTCAAGGGACCTTTTTGTAGTAGTAATAGTGAAGTAAAATGGAATTTGCTGTTGCTAGCATTTAATATTAATTATGAGTTTTCTTATCATTTGTTGACTTTTTGGAAGCAGTCTTATACATAATTTTCAGATACAGAGCAGTCATTGGCTTAACAAAAAAGGGTGTGTTAAAGGATTAATTTAGAATAATGGAGACCATTCCCAAGATTTTTTTCTGGACAGGTGTTGCTAGACCATTTTTGACTTGTATCTTCTGGCTTTTCCAACTCTTGCTTCCTAATAGCCTTAGTCTTAACAATAATTACCCCTTTGTTTGGCGGCATATTCATATCTTCTATCATTTTAAATTACCCCTATTCTCTTAGATCTTACCTATTCTTCCAGTTGTCCTGCATAACCAACTTGTACAAGCAACTTTATATTATTAAGTACTGTTGTGACATGTACTTTTTGGGGTCTTTGAATCAAGTAGGTGAATGCATCCTCATGTCAACTCCTCACCCACAGCTTTCCCATCCAACTGCACCCATGGTCTATAAAGTGCTATACTGTGCCAGTCAGGAAGGGCATTTTGTACAAGTATTATGTCTCTGAATCAAGCTTATGTATAAGCAGCTCTGCACTAGTGTAAGATTCACACACTGTAACAGATTTAATCAGCAGGTACCAGCCTTTCACACTGTGTCACAAACAATTTCTGAATCCTACCATTAATCTTTAATTTCGTATTGAAAATGTCTAATTGACATAGACATTTGATTTCTTTCTCTAATACTTATGTTGATTTTCTTAAGATAAATATGAAGAAAAGGCCTCCACTCTTTTTTATAAAGAATGTGATCGCCCAAGAACAGGGTAAACCTACAAGACAACTACTATTTGATCGGTTTCATCATGCATCCATCACCATCGAATGTTGTACTTCTTACAACAATCTTGGAGCACTCTACTTGGAAAATTTCAAAAATAATAAAAACACCTAGAGTTCTTTTAAGTGTGCAGACCACCCAGCTGCATGATTGTATTCTGATTCTGACGTTGACATGATAGTGATTGTACTAATTAGGACACACATTACCTGAATAACAATAACAGGCAGTGTTTCCAGCCAATGTTTGGCAAAACATGAAGAGGAAGGAAATGTATTATTTTGCTTTTCAGCCAAGTTTTGCTATATACCTAGAGCCATATGTGTATGAAATATGTGTGAAGGGGAGGGCTGTAAGGATATGACTCCCATCATACTAATTTACATTTTAATCATCAAGCCAACATTGTTCAGTGACCTGAAAACACAGGGTATATGGTAAGGGTCTATATCAGTTCTGCAAAAATCCATTTCAGTGAATACCAAAAGAGCGACACATATTAATCGAACTGCGAATAGACCAAACGCACTAAACCGCAAAATTTAAAACATCGAACAGTCCTAGTCAGCCAACCTCACCACACACTACATACTACCTACCCAAACAAAATAAATAAACCACATACATACACTTACCAAACACTACTCCTAGCCCTAAAGTAAACCACCAAAACCCAACTTCTAACCCTACACTAAACCACACATACACAACTATTCTTAACCCCTCCCTAACCCTAAGGTCCGTAACTACCACACACTTCCCCTAAGGAGATATACCCAAACAAAATAAATAATACACAAAGAAATGTAACAAAATCCTACTTCTAACACTACACTAAACCCCACATACACAACTATCTATGCACTATCCTTAACCCCTCCCTAACCCTAAGGTCTGTAACTACCACACATTTCCCCTATGGAGATATACCCTAACAAAATAAATAATACACATAAATACATTTAACAAAACCCTACTTCTAACACTACACTAAATCTTACATACATTACCTATCTATACACTTACCTTAACCCTCACCCTACCCTAAGGTCCATAACTATCGCACACTTACCTTACGAAATTATACCGCAGACGGGCCAACCAAAACACTTTGACATTTCAGATTTCGCTGTTTTGGACGTTTGGCATTTACGTAGTTTGCACAATACATGTCAATCATTTTGTATTTGTGGAAATGGCATTTCAATTGTCTGATAGGGACCCATATGCTAAGGTCCACCATTGGCTCTTGGACTTAAGTTTCATAAAGAGTTGCTTTCCTTCATCCTTTGACCAGTATGATAAAAATATCAACACAGAGCTATTCCCATTCCTGAATAATGAGACTGAGACTCTTCATAGAGCGACCAATAAAAAATACTAAAACACCAGCAAATAGGGTAATGGTATAACAGTATGAGATGGCAACAGAAAAAAGAAAACAA
This sequence comes from Protopterus annectens, assembly GCF_019279795.1. Taxonomy (NCBI): domain Eukaryota; kingdom Metazoa; phylum Chordata; order Ceratodontiformes; family Protopteridae; genus Protopterus; species Protopterus annectens. Next base: position 653,537,605 of record NC_056747.1, on the reverse strand, counting down.
AGTTTCATACAACA